>NC_071426.1:5251709-5472951 GCF_017976375.1 Cuculus canorus | reverse complement strand
GTCCAGCTCTAACTGGGAATGTAGGCAGACAGCCAAAAGACGCTTTGAGCTTTACTCGACACGCGGTTTTATGGCATGCAATGAAACTCCTACGACAGCTCTTTCTATAAAGTACACAGCATCTCCAGTCCCACTGGTGGTATCTCGCGGGAACAAGTAAAGCCGAGAGTCTGCTTGCAAGGGGAGGCCTCGTATGTGTGTGTGTACGGAGGGAGGGACCGGGGGTGGGGGGGGAAACGTCCTGTTCTGCTGAAACCAAGCTCTTCGGCAAACCTCCTTCCTCCTATCGCTGGCCAGCCTCCCGGATCCGGCAGGCCACCGCCGTGATGAGCGCTGCGCCCTTGCCGCTGCCATCTTCCGACTGGAGGAAGGTCACCTCGCACTTTGGAGACAACTGCTTCACTGTTTTGTGCATGACGGCGGAGAAGCTGCAGTGCACAGCGGGGGAAAGAAGAGCTGCTGGTGTAACTTGCCCTGGGCTGCAGGTGCCAACAGGGAACAACCCCCCTGCACACACACCTGCAGAGCTGCCCCCAACAGCAGCTCCAGCAGGACTACAGACAATGGAGAAAGGTGGATGGATGGATGGATGGAGAGAGAGCTGCCAGGCTGGAGGCATCGGCAAGCACAGGCCTGCACGCTCCAGCTTCATGCTTAGGAATATGATTTAGCACTCGACAGGTACAACTGGGTTGATGATCTCAAAGTTTTTTTCCAACCAAACAATTCTATGATTTCCTGATGCTCTCAGACCACAACCTCCTCTGCAAGGCCCAGGGGCTGCCTGTAAGGTGTCCTGTCCAGGTCCTGGAGAAACGTTGTGGCAAAAGACTATATCAGGAACAGATAAGGATGAAAAGGAAGTTAAAGCTGTTCGAGGGGACTGCACGATCACGAAAAGGGGCAAAGAGCCTTTTGGGGGCTGTGGGGAAACTTGGCGAACTGTCCTTAATACTTTACAAGCGCTGAAGGCGGAGTCAAAAGTCGCCGCTGCCGCTGTGCGCGCCACAGCCCCCCCAATCCCCCGGCTGAACCTCATCGCACCACGAGTCGTACGAGTGCTTTCTTTGGGGTGAGCCAGAATTACCCAATGAAAGGAATGACTGGGAAAGTTTGTACCGGCGTCTGCGAGCTCTTAAATCCGACTGTAAAAAGGGGGAATGCGTCTGAGGACATAAACGGCCCCGTTGCGCCGCAGGCACCCGATGTTCACCCATCAGAGGGCGGAAGTGCAATGACACAGGAACCGGAAGTGCCCACAGTAGCGGCTGCGCTGATCAAGTGCGGGGCGGCCCGAGCTGTCGGGCTGGCGAGGAATCAGAGGACGAAGAAGATGCCACGAAAATGCTGTAACAACCAAGGACTGCTACCTGTTAAACAATTGCAGATGACACTAAGCTGGGAGGAAGTGTGGATCTGGTGGAGGGTAGGGAGGCTCTGCAAAGGGATCTGAACAGGCTGGACCGCTGGGCCGAGGCCAATGGCATGAGGTTCAACAAGGCCAAATGCCGGGTCCTGCACTTGGGGCACAACAACCCTGTGCAGCTACAGACTGGGGGAAGAGTGGCTGGAGAGCTGCACGGAGGAGAAGGACCTGGGGGTGCTGGTTGACAGCGACTGACCATGAGCCAGCAGTGTGCCCAGGGGGCCAAGAAGGCCAACGGCATCTTGGCTTGTATCAGAAATGGGGTCACCAGCAGGTCCAGGGAGGGGATTCTCCCTCTGTACTCGGCACTGGTGAGACCGCACCTCGAATACTGTGTTCAGTTCTGGGCCCCTCACCACGAGAAGGATGTTGAGGCTCTGGAGTGTGTCCAGAGAAGAGCAACAAAGCTGGTGAGGGGCTGGAGAACGTCTGACGAGGAGCGGCTGAGAGAGCTGGGGTTGTTTAGCCTGGAGAAGAGGAGGCTGAGGGGAGACCTTATTACTCTCTACAACTACCTGAAAGGAGGTTGTGGAGAGGAGGGAGCTGGGCTCTTCTCCCAAGTGACAAGGGACAGGACAAGAGGGAATGGCCTGAAGCTCCGTCAGGGGAGGTTCAGGTTGGATATCAGAAAAAAATTCTTCACAGTAAGAGTCATTGGGTACTGGCAGAGGCTGCCCAGGGAGGGGAAGGGAAGAGCGGGGAAGGGGCGGGATAGGGGCAGAAGGGGAGGGGCGGTTGTAAAGAGGCGGTGCGGAGAGCGGGAGGCGGTGAGAAGGGGCGGTGAAAGGGGAAGGGGCGGGAAAGGGGCGGGAAAGGGGCGGGAAAGGGGCGGGAAAGGGGCGGGAAAGGGGCGGGGAAGGGGCGAGGGAGGGGCGAGGGAGGCGCGAGGGAGGGGCGAGGGAGGCGCGAGGGAGGGGCGAGGGAGGCGCGAGGGAGGCGCGAGGGAGGCGCGAGGGAGGCGCGAGGGAGGCGCGAGGGAGGCGCGAGGGAGGCGCGAGGGAGGCGCGAGGGAGGCGCGAGGGAGGCGCGAGGGAGGCGCGAGGGAGGCGCGAGGGAGGCGCGAGGGAGGCGCGAGGGAGGCGCGAGGGAGGCGCGAGGGAGGCGCGAGGGAGGCGCGAGGGAGGCGCGGAGCTTTGAGGAGCGGTGGGGGGGGCCGGGGTAGTGCGGGGCGAAGAGCGGCCGTGGGAGGTGGGTGAGGGGGTCTGTGCGGTGGGGAGGAGGGGAGCTGAGCTGAGGGGAGGGAGGAGGGGGAGGGGGGGTGAGGGGGGAGGAGGGGGAGGGGGGGTGAGGGGAGAGGAGGGGGATGAGGGGGGAGGGGGGAGGGGGGGATGAGGGGTGAGGGGGGGTGAGGGGGTAGGAGGGGGTAAGGGGGGAGGAGGGGGATGAGGGGTGAGGGGGGGTGAGGAGGGAGGAGGGGTGAGAGGGTAGGAGGGGAGGGGGGGTGAGGGGTGAAGGGGGTGAGAGGGTAGGACGTAAGGGGGTAGGAGGGGGGAGGGGGGAGGGGGCGGGGTAGTGCGGGATGAGGAGCGGCCGTGGGATGCGGGGGGGTGGGGTCGTGCAGTGTGGGGGAAGGGGGGGGGGCTGTGCGGGTAGGGGGGTGAGACAGAGATGCGGGGCTTGGGGGGGTCGTGCAGGGCGAGGGGTGGTGCGGGGGGAAGGGGCGGTGCGGGCTCGGAGCAGGGAATGAGGGGAATGGGGGGAAGGAGCTGGGGGGGGGGACACACACCAGAGCCCACATGAACAGGAGCCGCGGTGGAAGGGTCTGGGGGGGCGAGGGGGGAGGTTGTTGGGGCTGTTGTTCCTCAGCAGCAGCAAACGAGGTGTGTGTGGGGGGGTGGTATGGGGAGAACCCTCTGCCCGGCGCTTGGTCCAGAGGGTGGGTTCCAAACCAGAGAGGAGTGAAGGAGTGATCCCTGTCTGCCTGTTTGTGTAGGAAAAGGTTTAAAAGGACCTCCGAGTACATTTATGAGGTGCTGTTTCTGAGTGGCAATGGCAGTGACATCAAAATCCGTGCCCTGGGAAAGGAGTGGAACCTGCACAAGGTGTATCTGTGCCAGGTGAGCAGCTGCCGTCGCGCTTGCCAGAGAAATTGCGGTTTTAATAAAAGGTTGTCCAGTAAATCACAGAATCACAGAGTTGTTTGGGTTGGAAGGGACCTCAAAGCCCATCCAGTCCCACCCCACTGCCATGGGCAGGGACACCTCCCACTGGATCAGGGGCTCCAAGCCCCATCCAGCCTGGCCTGGAACCCCTCCAGGGATGGGGCAGCCACCACCGCTTTGGGCAACCTGGGCCAGGGCCTCCCCACCCTCAGAGGGAAACATTTCTTCCTCAGATGTCATCTCAATCTCCCCTCTTGCAGCCAAAAATTGCTCCCCCTTGTCCTGTCCCTGCACTCCCTGGTCAAGAACCTCTCCTCAGCTTTCCTGGAGTCCCTTTCCATACTGGAAGCTGCTCTAAGGTCTCCCCAGAGCCTTCTCTTCTCCAGGCTGAATAACCCCAGCTCTCCCAGTCTGCCCTCCTACTTGAGATTTTTCCTTTTTTCTCTTTTTTGTCTTACATTTCTGATGCAGTTAAACATCGTATTTTCAATAGTAATGTTAGGAAGCATAGCTGTCCGATGGAACTCGAGTGTAGGAACCTTAGGTCTCTGTATTTTTTACGCAGCCTTTGTCTTTGAATGAAGGCTCTCTTGCTGTTTTATTGCACAGAAGCTCTGAAAAGGAATGAATCTTAGTGCTCCTCTGCAAAAAAATGGTGCTGTTTCCACAGGTGTTTTATTTTGGGCTTGTGAGAGGGTGAAGTTCTCTGTGTTACTTTCTGTGTTTTGGGAGCAAAGAGGTGCTGCTATCTTGAGTCATGTGACAGGAGCAGGGAGAAGCCACACCTTTGTCTTGAAATATCTGATTCCATTATGCTGTTGGTTGTAAAGTGGGAGCCTGAGCCTGGAAGAATCCATTTGAAGCAAGAAGAGTAAAAGGTCATCCAGTTCCATCCCCTGCCCAAGGACACCTCCCACTGGATCAGGGGCTCCAAGCCCCATCCAACCTGGCCTTGAACCCCTCCAGGGATGGGGCAGTCACAACTTCCCTGGGCAACATGTTCCAGTGTCTCACCACTCTCACGGTGAAGAAATTCTTCCTAATGTCCAGTCTAAATCTGCCCCTCTCCAGTTTATACCCGTTCCCCGTCATCCTGTCACCACAAGCCTTTATGAATAGTCCCTCTTCAGTTTTCTTGTAGCCCCTTCATGTACTGGAAGGTCGCTATAAGATCTCCTCGGAGCCTTCTCTTCTCGAGGCTGAACAACCCCAACTCTCTCAGCCTGTCTCTCTCAGCCTCTCCTCATACGGGAGCTGCTCCAGCCCTCAGATCATCTTTGTAGCCTGGGAACTGTCATTGCTCTCCTGTAGGAAAAAGCATTTTATTTTGCGGGTGTTGGAACCTGTTAAAGATCACAACAAGAGGGCAGGGAGGTCATTTGGCTGTAGCCAAGGACTGACCCACGGCCGCCTCTGGCTAGGGCTAAGGGTAGGTTGGAGCAGGTGGGTGCGGCTGCATTTCTCCTCCGCCCCATTGACCCTCTGCAGGGAACGGAGGATGGCAGCGGGCTAGGTGCTCAGACCGAGGGTGCACAGCATCCTAGGGGGGCTGGTGCCGCTTCAGCCCTGGCTGTGCCTGGTGATGGTGTTTTTAGTCATCGTCGTTGCGATTCTGTTGTTGGAATCATAGAATCACGGAATGGTTTAGGTTGGAAGGGACCTCAAAGCCCATCCAGTTCCACCCCCTGCCATGGGCAGGGACACCTCCAGCTGGATCAGGGGCTCCAAGCCCTATCTAACCTGGCCTGGAACACTTCCAGGGATGAGGCAGCCACCACTGCTCTGGGCAACCTGGGCCAGTGGCTCACTAACCTCATTGTGAAGAATTTCTTCCTAATGTTTAGTCTAAATCTTCTCCCTTCCAATTTAAAGCCATTTTCTCTCCTTCTGTTGTTCTATGCCCTTGTAAAAAGTCCCTCCCCAGCTTTCCTGGAGCCCCTTTCAGTCCTGGAAGCTGCTCTAGAGTCTCCTCAGAGCCTTCTCCTCTCTGCCTGAGTAACTCCAACTCTCTCAGCCAGTCCTCATAGCAGAGGTGCTCCAGCCCTCTGATCATCTTTGTAGCCTCCTCTGGACCCATTCCGACAGTTCCATCTCCTTCTTACATTGGGGGTTCCAGAACTGGACACAGGGCTCCAGGTGGGGTCTCACAAGAGAGGAGCAGAGGGGCAGAATCCCCTCCCTTGACCTGTTTCGACTTGTTGCTACGTCTCGAGTTGGTGAAGCTTGTCCTGAAAACTTAGTGTGGGTTGATGACTAAAACTGAGTATTAAATCACTTTTGAACAGAATTTGAAAGTTGGGAATTGGTTTTGGCGAGGCCTGATTGTACCAGTGATGGTCTTGTGAGGTGGAATTTTGTGGCGGAGTTACCGATCATGTCCGTCAGATTTGTATCTCAATTCATGCTCTGTCATTGGAACTCTGTTGCTATAGGTAAAATGCTTCTGTAGGTTAAAAATAACGCTCCATGAAATGAGGACTTCTCTGCCTTGTTGAACAGACTGTCTCAGTCGGAATGTTGGTGTCCCTCGTCTCTCCAGTGACTGTGTGTAGTTTGGTAAATGACAGGAAGGTGCTGCTCTCTCTGTTCATGGCAGATGCGAGAAGGCGAGGATTGCCTTTTTATGATGCTGTTTACTAAAATGGCAAATACTTATGAAAATGAGGAGTTACAAAGCCAAGGAGCCTCACAGGGACTGGTGAGAGGAATAAGATCCTGTTTCTGAGTAGTGTGTTGTGTGTCATCACAGAGAGGGGATCTGCTGAAGGTGTAGGAATGGCTATGTAATGGAATTGAAGTTGGATTTGATGTTGTTTGAGAGGTACACCACCACACTGAGGAAACCGGGAGGAGAAGTACAAAAATAAGGAAGCCTCTCTATAATATAATAGCAGTCAGTTACTAAAAATAAATATTGTAAACACGAAATAACAACATCAGGTGAATCTACAGTCTCTTGTTCCTGTTAGCAGCCCCACAGTCTTTGGCTTTATTGATGTCCCCCTGTCCCACACAGAGCCATCACCTGCACTGAGATGCCATTTCTTTGCTTCGAGTCAGAAAGACGTCAGACTGGTTAGAGATGTCAACAAGATCCATAACTGGACTCTCATACTCCACATCGCGTTGTGACCAGGAATTTTCACCCTCTCTCCTCCGACAGAGAGGTGTTTAAGGAACGGGTGGATGAAGTGCTGAGGGACATGGTTTAGGGAGTGTTAGGAATGGTTGGACTCGATGATCCAGTGGGTCCTTTCCAACCTGGTGATTCTGTGAATTGATACAAACATTATCTTATAATATATGTGCATATTGTAAGTGTTGTATGTGTTCGGTACCGTGTATAGTTTAAATATTCATACCATCGTGCTATTCTTATTGACTGGTCGTAAACAATATTGTATGGATATATTAAGCCAGCTCTCAAAAGAGTGGTTCTGTGTGTGTATGCGTGTGTGTGTTTAAAGCGCTTTAAACGTTTGTAAGATTTGCAAGTTGGGTTTTGGTTATAGGAGCTTGAGCCTCTGTTTGTTTCGATTAATCTTAAAAATGCAACTCTGAGACCTTTCAGTCTCAAACGTCCACTAAGCCAGCAAACAGGTAGATTTACCTGGGACCTTTGAAGTGAAAGGCTGCAGAGAACACAATTTCAAATTGAAAAAAAAAAAAATACAAAAAGCACGTAGACAATAGAAAAAGAAAATGGAAAAAAAACCCAGCCCTATAGCTGTGTGTGAGTTTCCCCCCCACCCTATTCCCCTCACAGCCCTGTGGCTGTGTGTGAGGTTCCCCCCCCCCATTCCTCCCCGCCCTTATTCCTGATATGTGAAGGTTTTTTGTTTTGTTTCAGCTTGGCAGTCCTTATCTTTCTCTAGGGGAGTAACAATTTATGAAGAACACTCTGCATTCCAGTGTCCGTTATAAGAACCGTTTGATGAACTGGCACTGCAGACACTGAGGGATATGCTGAGAGATAAAGGACTTGTTGTTGCACCTGAAAAAGTACAAAGGTCGGCTCTGTGGAAGTATTTGGGCTGGCGCATTTCTGATGCCCAAATCCCACCACAGAAAATTGAACTGACGACCAGTTTACGTGCTGTTAAAGATGTTCAAACGTTGTTAGGGAATATTCAATGGGTCCACCGTTGTGTGGACATTTCCAACTCTGATATTGCTCCCTTGACTGTGTTGTTGCACAATGCTGACACAGCCTCCAAAACTGAGCTTACCGCAGATCAAAGGACTCTTTTACAAAAAATCAGTTGTCGCTTACAAAATATCTTGGTCATCTTGGAAGATCCTGAATTTACCGATATCGCTTTTGGTTTGTAGCAATAGTGAATCCCCGTATGCAGTCATCTGTCAATGGCAAAACAAAAGAGGGGAATCTGGGAAGGACAAGAGACCTGAATGACCCTGCCATTGCCAGTAGTAAGAGAACTGATAAAGCTGAATCATTCTGGGTATTGGAATGGGTGTTTCTGGGTGAGCAGCCAAAAACGAGCATTCAAACCAGACCCGAAGCTGTGGCAGAGTTAGTACGAAAAGGCAGATCTCGAATTATTGAGATCAATGGTCAAGAACCTGCAGACACTAGCATTCCAGTTAATGCTGTAGACCTAGAGTGGTGGTTACGAAATGTAATACCACTATTCAGGAAGCCCTATTAGGATTTGAAGGACAAATACATTTGCAGCAGCCGCAAGGGAAAAAAGTGGCAGATATTGTCACGAAATCAGTGGCTGGAGAGAACGAAAGTCAGTATGCAACCACTGGTGGATGGCCTTACTGTATATACTGAGGCCGGAAAACGACTGCATTGTGCTGTTTGTGTATGGCACGAACGTGCTGAATGGCACAAGCATATTTTGGAGGGACAGCCCCAAGATTCTTTACAGACCTTAGAATTAACTGCTGTTGGTTGGGCCCTGTTGAATTGGCTAACCACCCCTCTTAATGTTGTAACGCACTCGTATGTAGCAGGAGTAGTCCCAAGATTAGAGGATGCTCTTCTAAGACAACTAACCCAAGATTAGGAGCATTGTTTGTGCAATTACGCTCCACGCTTCAACCACGCACAGAGCCTTGTTGTGTTATTCATGTGTGAAGTCATCAACTTGACGTAGGACTAGGAAGGGGTAATCAGGTAGCAGATAGCTTCGTTAGTCCAGCTCAGCATATGCCCCCTATGGGCAAGAGCGAAGCATTCGATAAATATGATAATTGGGATAACAAACTTCCAATTGGATCCGAACCACAAGAACTTCAACTTGTGGATTCATTGAATGCTACGTATTGTTTTTTGGGTTTTTTTTTTTGTTTTTATAGGTTTAGCATCGTGGTCTGAGGTATAGAAGGAAACAAGACTAGCGGACCAAGCAGCACCAACAATAATTAATCCCATGGGGAACAGCAGTGATTGGGAGCGGAAATGGTGCAACATTACAATACGAAATAAAACTCACTCCGCTCCTGGCACTGCATTACCAAGACGATTACCACCAGGATACCTTTCGATCTGTGGTAATCGAGCGTGGGCAGGCATGCCCTCTAACCCGAAGGGTGGACCATGTACCCTTGGTCAGCCCAGTTTGGGCGTTCCATATCATCATCCAAATCAAACTCATCCCACTAGGTGGAAAAGAGACCTGAATTCTTAGGAAAGATTTTTGCATTTCTTTTGCTATCAAGAGTCGCAGCCATAAAAGCGCATAAAAACTTAGAAGAATTATTTTGTTGGGTAGTGAAGCAAGCCAACATGACAAGTCGAATTTTGTCTGAACTGGCTGCAGCAATAAAGTTTTCTTCTTTTTTTTTGTTATTGGCGCATGGTCATGGCTGTGATGATTTTGACCTAGGTCTCTCCTTTTTTTCTTTTCTTTGATTTGAATGGATTATCCAACTGGTTAGGATTGACTGGTTGGCTTAGGAGCGTATTAATGTTGTTGATAGTTATACTTGTAGAAATAGCTCTTTTCAGTTGTGTAAGGTTATGTCTAAGACAAATGCTATCACGAATAACAAATGAACCCTGGCTTGTTCAAAACAAAAAGGGGGAATTGTGGAAGAATGGCTCATGATTTAATAGCAGTGAACAATCCAGGGTTTGCTGTCTGTAGCTAGGCCTGACCTTGAGATAAGATAAAAGGGAGTAGAATACAAGAATGTGGAATCCAGCGTGGGAAAGTCCCGAAGAGTTGTGATGAGAACTTTGTATCTGCCCCTTTTGCGTGCTCAAGAGCGTCTGGCCAGTTGCGTGACAGCATAAGGTGCGTGAACAGCGGGACATAACCAATTAGGATTTGTTACTCCGGGTCTGCCTCCCACTCCAACAGCCACCAAAGAGCCCAGGAGCCCTCTAGTGATGGCACAGCCACTGTCACAGCAGTCAAGAGAATTATAGAACGGTTTCAGTTTGAAGGGACCTCAAAGCCCATCCAGTTCCAGCCACTGGATGATGCAGACACTGGATCAGGGGCTCCAAGGCCCATCCAACCTGGCCTTGAACACCTCCAGGGACAGGGCAGCCACGACTTCTCTGGCCAACCAGAAATGCACCAACGTGCATTTCCAGTGGTCTTGCTGGAACAGGTTGCCTGGAGAGATTGTGGAGTCTCTATCCTTGGAGGTCTTCAAAATTATTGGGCAACTGGCTCTAGGTGGCCCTGCTTGAGCAGGGGTATCGGACCCAATGAACTCCAGAGGTCCATTCCAACCTCAACTAGTCCATGCCTCTGTAATTCCATATGCAACTGGACAGGAAGAAGGTGGGTGATTTATGCAGGTGTAGTGACACTGGCTGGAAGAGCACTCTGGATTTCTTTATTGTATTTCCCCTCTTTCTGGTCTTGCAGCTGCCCCGGGGAGAAGGAGGCCCTGCAGACACAGATGTTTGGGCTGCCAGCTACCAAGGACAAGAGGTGGGCACGTAGAGTCCAGCACCTGGGGAGGAACAGCCCCTGCACCAGGACAGGTTGGGGATGACCTGGAAAGCAGCTATCAGTACTGCCCATTCCAAGGCAGAGTTGCCCGTCGAGGCGGCGGTTACCGTCACGCGTCATTCCGAGGCGGCAGTTACCTGTCCCGGCCGTTCCGAAGCAGACGCTGCCGGTGCCGGTGCAAGTAGCGGGCGCTGCCGAGGCACAGCCGCCGGTTCCGGCCGGAGCTCCCGGTCCCCGGGCCCGTTCCGGGGCGATGGGGGGGCTGATCAGCCGTGTGCTGTGGGGCACAAGGCGAGGGAGGAAGCGGGAGCGCAGCGAGAGAGACGACAGTGACAGCGACGACGGCAGAGGGCAGCACAGCCGGTGCGGGCAGGGAAGGGGCGGTGTGGGGAGCGGCGCCGGGGCAGAAGGGGCGCTGCAGGGTCGGGTGGGCGCAGGGGAGCGGAGAGAAGGGGCGAGGGGGCGCTGCGGGGCCGGGGAAGCGGTGCGGTGGGAGGAGGGGCGTGCGGGGCCGGCAGCGGAGAAGCGGTGGAGGGGCGCTGGGTGTGGGGAGAAGGGGGGGGGGGGATCATCCTTCCAAAATTTATTTAACATCTTCTAAAACTTTTCACTGAACTTGGTTTCTTACATTGTTTCTATACACAGTCAGATTTGCTTTGTTATAATTGTCTTGAGGCTTATATAAAAATAAGCATTTAAAATGCCCGAAGAGTGATTTTTGCTTTAAAATTGTGCTACTGCACGTGACCCCCAAGACAGCAGAGAGACTCCTGGGAATGAGGGTACCCCAAGCAGTGTAAAAATATTCATCAAAATAAACAAAAACTCTGTCCTCCAAAGTGAAGGTCTGCTCCTGGGAATTATTAATTATTATAGTTGTACAGAATCGGAACTTCATTCTCCTCTGCTAAATATTTACAGCCCCTCCCATGTGCCTCCGCCCGCTCCAGCATTGCTGCAGCTTTGTCCTAAGGCGTCTTAATTCTAAGGCAAGAATTAATCACTGCTTTTCCCTGGGACACACAAAATGATGCTATGGGCACCCACGGCCCCAGGAGCGCTTGCCGACATCCCTGAGGATGCCAAAGGGCCATGGAGTGACATCAGCTATTGCTGCTTACTTGATGGAAGGAGTTGGGATTGGTTTTGCCAGCGTCTCGCTGCGAATCACGCACCCCAGTGGTGCTCGAGCCGCGGTTTGCTGTCCCGGGACAATGCGAGGGGGCCCGACGTTATTTTACCCCGTGCTGCCACAGGGAACAGCGGCGCCTTCCAGAGCGATGAGGGCAGCGGGACAAAAGAAAAACCTCTCCTCAGGTCCTCCCAGCCTAATCCTGAAAGCTTCGCTGCTGCAGGGCCCGACTGCTCCCCGCGCTGCGCATCCCTGCCTTCTTAGTTTCCCTTTTGTCCTGGTGATGAATTCAGAATGCCCATCCTCAGGAATATGGGTGTCTCTCTCTCCAATCTACCCTAAAAAGAATTTAAATTAAAAAAACACCACTAGAGAAAAAGAAAATAAGTTCTCTATACCATTCTTCAGGGACATCGAAAGGTGAAGCCAAAACTAAGCAATATAACCCCCAGACTATGTACATACAAAGACATCAGATCTCTTGAAACATAAATATACAGTGTGTAAATCCAGGTGTCACCTAAAAGGTTGAAGACGCAGAACTATTTCACAGACAAAAAGCAAACCAAATTCACCGCGCCAAGCACAGACACACGGCCACGATGTGCGGATCTGCAGGGAAGAGAGCGACCCGGCCGGGTGGTGGTTCCTGTATCCGCACATGCACCAGGGAAGGGTGCCAGTGGTTTTCAGAGGTGCAACACAACCATACGGACATGCCACGTGACTACACTCTAGGGTGCAGGTGAGGTGAGAGGTCGGGAAATGGGATTAGACCCCGAGTCCCCAATTATTTCCAGGCACGTGCTCTGCTGGCGCCGTTAAAGGGGCGCCTCTAACTCGGAGCCAGCAGGTTCTTTAATATTGCTCACCAACAGAGATACCTGGTATCTCCCAGTGCAGACCCGGAACACGCCGGTTGGAATTCTGCACCCTGTGCTTGAAAAGTTACCATGACTTTCATGGAAATAATACAGCCTTGATCAGGGTAAAAGACTAACGGAGGTCTTTAGCCCAATCTTGGAGAGGTTTGCTTTCTACAGCATGGACACGCTACGACAGACATAAATAGGTACCGGTTACTGTAAAGTGACAATGCAGTGTCTTAATTATTCCAGCATTACCCTTTCTGCTGTTTGGGAAGGTGGGAGAGTGGTTAGGAGATGTGGGGAGGAGAGCTGGTGTTTGATGGAGGCTGCAAGTGGAACAGGTCCAGCTCTAACTGGGAATGTAGGCAGACAGCCAAAAGACGCTTTGAGCTTTACTCGACACGCGGTTTTATGGCATGCAATGAAACTCCTACGACAGCTCTTTCTATAAAGTACACAGCATCTCCAGTCCCACTGGTGGTATCTCACGGGAACAAGTAAAGCCGAGAGTCTGCTTGCAAGGGGAGGCCTCGTATGTGTGTGTGTGCGGAGGGAGGGACCGGGGGTGGGGGGGAAACGTCCTGTTCTGCTGAAACCAAGCTCTTCGGCAAACCTCCTTCCTCCTATCGCTGGCCAGCCTCCCGGATCCGGCAGGCCACCGCCGTGATGAGCGCTGCGCCCTTGCCGCTGCCATCTTCCGACTGGAGGAAGGTCACCTCGCACTTTGGAGACAACTGCTTCACTGTTTTGTGCATGACGGCGGAGAAGCTGCAGGGCACAGCGTGGGAAAGAAGAGCTGCTGGTGTAACTTGCCCTGGGCTGCAGGTGCCAACAGGGAACAACCCCCTGCACACACACCTGCAGAGCTGCCCCCAACAGCAGCTCCAGCAGGACTACAGACAATGGAGAAAGGTGGATGGATGGAGAGAGAGCTGCCAGGCTGGAGGCATCGGCAAGCACAGGCCTGCACGCTCCAGCTTCATGCTTAGGAATATGATTTAGCAATCGACAGGTACAACTGTGTTGATGATCTCAAAGTTTTTTTCCAACCAAACAATTCTATGATTTCCTGATGCTCTCAGACCACAACCTCCTCTGCAAGGCCCAGGGGCTGCCTGTAAGGTGTCCTGTCCAGGTCCTGGAGAAACGTTGTGGCAAAAGACTATATCAAGAACAGATAAGGATGAAAAGGAAGTTAAAGCTGTTCGAGGGGACTGCACGATCACGAAAAGGGGCAAAGAGCCTTTTGGGGGCTGTGGGGAAACTTGGCGAACTGTCCTTAATACTTTACAAGCGCTGAAGGCGGAGTCAAAAGTCGCCGCTGCCGCTGTGCGCGCCACAGCCCCCCCCAATCCCCCGGCTGAACCTCATCGCACCACGAGTCGTACGAGTGCTTTCTTTGGGGTGAGCCAGAATTACCCAATGAAAGGAATGACTGGGAAAGTTTGTACCGGCGTCTGCGAGCTCTTAAATCCGACTGTAAAAAGGGGGAATGCGTCTGAGGACATAAACGGCCCCGTTGCGCCGGAGGCACCCGATATTCACCCATCAGAGGGCGGAAGTGCAATGACACAGGAACCGGAAGTGCCCACAGTAGCGGCTGCGCTGATCAAGTGCGGGGCGGCCCGAGCTGTCGGGCTGGCGAGGAATCAGAGGAGGAAGAAGATGCCACGAAAATGCTGTAACGACCAAGGACTGCTACCTGTTAAACAATTGCAGATGACACTAAGCTGGGAGGAAGTGTGGATCTGCTGGAGGGTAGGGAGGCTCTGCAAAGGGATCTGAACAGGCTGGACCGCTGGGCCGAGGCCAATGGCATGAGGTTCAACAAGGCCAAATGCCGGGTCCTGCACTTGGGGCACAACAACCCTGTGCAGCTACAGACTGGGGGAAGAGTGGCTGGAGAGCTGCACGGAGGAGAAGGACCTGGGGGTGATGGTTGACAGCGACTGACCATGAGCCAGCAGTGTGCCCAGGGGGCCAAGAAGGCCAACGGCATCTTGGCTTGGATCAGAAATGGGGTCACCAGCAGGTCCAGGGAGGGGATTCTCCCTCTGTACTCGGCACTGGTGAGACCGCACCTCGAATACTGTGTTCAGTTCTGGGCCCCTCACCACGAGAAGGATGTTGAGGCTCTGGAGCGTTTCCAGAGAAGAGCAACGAAGCTGGTGAGGGGCTGGAGAACAGTCTGACTGAGGAGCGGCTGAGAGAGCTGGGGTTGTTTAGCCTGGAGAAGAGGAGGCTGAGGGGAGACCTTATTACTCTCTACGACTACCTAAAAGGAGGTTGTGGAGAGGAGGGAGCTGGGCTCTTCTCCCAAGTGACAAGGGACAGGACAAGAGGGAATGGCCTGAAGCTCCGCCAGGGGAGGGTTCAGGTTGGATATCAGAAAAAAAATACTTCACAGAAAGAGTCATTGGGCACTGGCAGAGGCTGCCCAGGGAGGGGGTTGAGTCGCCTTCCCTGGAGGTGTTTAAGGAACGGGTGGATGAAGTGCTGAGGGACATGGTTTAGGGAGTGTTAGGAATGGTTGGACTCGATGATCCAGTGGGTCCTTTCCAACCTGGTGATTCTGTGTATTGATACAAACATTATCTTATAATATATGTGCATATTGTAAGTGTTGTATGTGTTCGGTACCGTGTATAGTTTAAATATTCATACCATCGTGCTATTCTTATTGACTGGTCGTAAACAATATTGTATGGGTATATTAAGCCAGCTCTCAAAAGAGTGGTTCTGTGTGTGTATGCGTGTGTGTGTTTAAAGCGCTTTAAACAGTTGTAAGATTTGCAAATTGGGTTTTGGTTATAGGAGCTTGAGCCTCTGTTTGTTTCGATTAATCTTAAAAATGCAACTCTGAGACCTTTCAATCTCAAACGTCCACTAAGCCAGCAAACAGGTAGATTTACCTGGGACCTTTGAAGTGAAAGGCTGCAGAGGACACAATTTCAAACTGAAAAAAAAAAATACAAAAAGAACGTGGACAATAGAAAATGGAAAAACCCCAGCCCTATAGCTGTGTGTGAGTTTCCCCCCCACCCTATTCCCCTCACAGCCCTGTGGCTGTGTGTGAGGTTCCCCCCCCCCCATTCCTCCCTGCCCTTACTCCTGATATGTGAAGGTTTTTTGTTTTGTTTCAGCTTGGCAGTCCTTATCTTTCTCTAGGGGAGTAACAATTTATGAAGAACACTCTGCATTCCAGTGTCCGTTATAAGAACCGTTTGATGAACTGGCACTGCAGACACTGAGGGATATGCTGAGAGATAAAGGACTTGTTGTTGCACCTGAAAAAGTACAAAGGTCGGCTCTGTGGAAGTATTTGGGCTGGCGCATTTCTGATGCCCAAATCCCACCACAGAAAATTGAACTGACGACCAGTTTACGTGCTGTTAAAGATGTTCAAACGTTGTTAGGGAATATTCAATGGGTCCACCGTTGTGTGGACATTTCCAACTCTGATATTGCTCCCTTGACTGTGTTGTTGCACAATGCTGACACAGCCTCCAAAACTGAGCTTACCGCAGATCAAAGGACTCTTTTACAAAAAATCAGTTGTCGCTTACAAAATATCTTGGTCATCTTGGAAGATCCTGAATTTACCGATATCGCTTTTGGTTTGTAGCAATAGTGAATCCCCGTATGCAGTCATCTGTCAATGGCAAAACAAAAGAGGGGAATCTGGGAAGGACAGAGACCTGAATGACCCTGCCATTGCCAGTAGTAAGAGAACTGATAAAGCTGAATCATTCTGGGTATTGGAATGGGTGTTTCTGGGTGTGCAGCCAAAAACGAGCATTCAAACCAGACCCGAAGCTGTGGCAGAGTTAGTACGAAAAGGCAGATCTCGAATTATTGAGATCAGTGGTCAAGAACCTGCAGACACTAGCATTCCAGTTAATGCTGTAGACCTAGAGTGGTGGTTACGAAATGTAATACCACTATTCAGGAAGCCCTATTAGGATTTGAAGGACAAATACATTTGCAGCAGCCGCAAGGGAAAAAAGTGGCAGATATTGTCACGAAATCAGTGGCTGGAGAGAACGAAAGTCAGTATGCAACCACCGGTGGATGGCCTTACTGTATATACTGAGGCCGGAAAACGACTGCATGGTGCTGTTTGTGTATGGCACGAACGTGCTGAATGGCACAAGCATATTTTGGAGGGACAGCCCCAAGATTCTTTACAGACCTTAGAATTAACTGCTGTTGGTTGGGCCCTGTTGAATTGGCTAACCACCCCTCTTAATGTTGTAACGCACTCGTATGTAGCAGGAGTAGTCCCAAGATTAGAGGATGCTCTTCTAAGACAACTAACCCAAGATTAGGAGCATTGTTTGTGCAATTACACTCCACGCTTCAACCACGCACAGAGCCTTGTTGTGTTATTCATGTGCGAAGTCATCAACTTGACGTAGGACTAGGAAGGGGTAATCAGGTAGCAGATAGCTTCGTTAGTCCAGCTCAGTATATGCCCCCTATGGATAAATTTTGTCTAGCAAGACAGAGTCACGACCAATTTCACCAGAATGCCAAAGGATTAAAACGACAGTATGGCTTAACAGAGAATGAAGCCCGTAGTATTGTACAAGCCTGTCCAAGATGTGGAAATCACGGTCCAGGAATAGGGATCGGAGTTAACCCTAAAGGACTAAAGTCCTCAGAGCTTTGGCAAAGGGATGTCACTCACATTGGGGAATTTGGAAGACTAAAATATGTTCACGTGACAATCGATACCTTTTCAAAATTTGTATGGGCAACCGCATTACCTGGTGAGAAAGCACAACATGTGTGTAAACACCTGTGTGTAAAAACATGTGTGTTGTCCTGCTTTGCTGTAATGGGGGTGCCTGAGACCATAAAACCAGATAATGGGCCTGCCTATACTAGTCAAAAGACGAGGGTCTTTTTGTCCAAGTGGGGAGTACAACATATCACAGGAATCCCGCACTCTCCCACTGGGCAGGCTTTAGTGGAGCAAACTCATCAAGTGTTGAAAGATTATTTACAAAGACAAAAAGACACTGAAATGGACGTGCAAATGAGATTGAATAAGGTTTTGTTCACATTAAACTATTTGTGTTTAATGAGTGATAGAGAAGAGCCACCGGTGATAATACATCATCAAAGTATAAGGTTGAATGAAAAGACAATTATCGCCAGCTTTCGAGTATTATATAGAGATCCAGTAACAGGAATATGGAAAGGACCTGTTGCTGTAATATTTAATGGTCGAGGATATATGTGTGTTTCCACAGAAGGTGGTCCTAGGTGGATACCAGCAAAAAGCATTCGACCCTATCTACAGACATCATCAGAATGTGATCAACGGCCTACACAAGAAGATCCTGCACAGGAATGAATGAAGAAAGCTGTAATTGTGGGAATTGTGATCCCTGGGTGTTGCATAATTGCGGTGACCGTGATAATAATCAGTGGCCCTGTAATACGGACTATTAAGGATCAAAATTGGAAGAAAGTAAAAGAAAACTGTAGGCATTCTTGTAAATGGAAACGGTATCAAAAATGAGGCAGTTTGGCTGTGTTTAGTATGTTTAAAACTAGTCATTGCAGTCAACCACCTAGCATTGTTTGATCTGCGACAAAATGTATGGGTTACTCTTGTACAAGTCTTGAACATTACTAGTTTTGTGCCAGTTTGGCGACCCCAAGCTTACCATTTGTGACTTGTCTTATAGGAGTTCCCATAAAAAAAAAATAATTTTTTTTTTTTTTTTAACTTTAATCAAACAATGCAAGAGTTGAAGTCACAGTTTAACATCACTAGTAACCTACCCTTTCGATGGGAAAACAAGAGCGAAGCATTCGATAAATATGATAATTGGGATAACAAACTTCCAATTGGATCCGAACCACAAGAACTTCAACTTGTGGATTCATTGAATGCTACGTATTGTTTTGTTTTTTTTTTTTTGTTTGTTTTTATAGGTTTAGCATCGTGGTCTGAGGTATAGAAGGAAACAAGACTAGCGGACCAAGCAGCACCAACAATAATTAATCCCATGGGGAACAGCAGTGATTGGGAGTGGAAACGGTGCAACATTACAATACGAAATAAAACTCACTCCGCTCCTGGCACTGCATTACCAAGACGATTACCACCAGGATACCTTTCGATCTGTGGTAATCGAGCGTGGGCAGGCATGCCCTCTAACCCGAAGGGTGGACCATGTACCCTTGGTCAGCCCAGTTTGGGCGTTCCATATCATCATCCAAATCAAACTCATCCCACAAGGTGGAAAAGAGACCTGAATTATGGAATTCTTGGGAAAGATTTTTGCATTTCTTTTGCTATCAAGAGTCGCAGCCATAAAAGCGCATAAAAACTTAGAAGAATTATTTTGTTGGGTAGTGAAGCAAGCCAACATGACAAGTCGAATTTTGTCTGAACTGGCTGCAGCAATAAAGTTTTCTTCTTTTTTTTTTGTTATTGGCGCATGGTCATGGCTGTGATGATTTTGACCTAGGTCTCTCCTTTTTTTCTTTTCTTTGATTTGAATGGATTATCCAACTGGTTAGGATTGACTGGTTGGCTTAGGAGCGTATTAAAAATGGGATTAATGTTGTTGATAGTTATACTTGTAGAAATAGTTCTTTTCAGTTGTGTAAGGTTATGTCTAAGACAAATGCTGTCACGAAAAACAAATGAACCCTGGCTTGTTCAAAACAAAAAGGGGGAATTGTGGAAGAATGGCTCATGATTTAATAGCAGTGAACAATCCAGGGTTTGCTGTCTGTAGCTAGGCCTGACCTTGAGATAAGATAAAAGGGAGTAGAATACAAGAATGTGGAATCCAGCGCGGGAAAGTCCTGAAGAGTTGTGATGAGAACTTTGTATCTGCCCCTTTTGCGTGCTCAAGAGCGTCTGGCCAGTTGCATGACAGCATAAGGCGCGTGAACAGCGGGACATAACCAATTAGGATTTGTTTTGTTAGCGCGTGCACTATTGGGATAAGTCTATAAGAAGTGTAAGGTGCATGAATAAAGGAGAACAATCATACTCATATTGAGACTCCATCGTTACTCCGGGTCCGCCCCCCACTCCAACAGCCACCAAAGAGCCCAGGAGCCCTCTAGTGATGGCACAGCCACTGTCACAGCAGTCAAGAGAATTATAGAACGGTTTCAGTTTGAAGGGACCTCAAAGCCCATCCAGTTCCAGCCACTGGATGATGCAGACACTGGATCCGGGGCTCCAAGGCCCATCCAACCTGGCCTTGAACACCTCCAGGGACAGGGCAGCCACGACTTCTCTGGCCAACCAGAAATGCACCAACGTGCATTTCCAGTGGTCTTGCTGGAACAGGTTGCCTGGAGAGATTGTGGAGTCTCTATCCTTGGAGGTCTTCAAAATTATTGGGCAACTGGCTCTAGGTGGCCCTGCTTGAGCAGGGGTATCGGACCCAATGAACTCCAGAGGTCCATTCCAACCTCAACTAGTCCATGCCTCTGTAATTCCATATGCAACTGGACAGGAAGAAGGTGGGTGATTTATGCAGGTGTAGTGACACTGGCTGGAAGAGCACTCTGGATTTCTTTATTGTATTTCCCCTCTCTCTGGTCTTGCAGCTGCCCCGGGGAGAAGGAGGCCCTGCAGACACAGATGTTTGGGCTGCCAGCTACCAAGGACAAGAGGTGGGCACGTAGAGTCCAGCACCTGGGGAGGAACAGCCCCTGCACCAGGACAGGTTGGGGATGACCTGGAAAGCAGCTATCAGTACTGCCCATTCCAAGGCAGAGTCGCCCGTCCCGGCTGTTCCGAGGCCGGTGTTATCGGTGCCGGCTGTTCCAAGGTGAGGGTCACCAATACTTAGCAGTCCCCAAGCTGTGATTAACAGTAACAGCCTCTCCAAGGTGCCAGTTAGCAGTACCGGCCGTTTCGAGGCGGCGGTTACCGTCACGCGTCATTCCGAGGCGGCAGTTACCTGTCCCGGCCGTTCCGAAGCAGACGCTGCCGGTGCCGGTGCAAGTAGCGGGCGCTGCCGAGGCACAGCCGCCGGTTCCGGCCGGAGCTCCCGGTTCCCGGGCCCGTTCCGGGGCGATGGGGGGGCTGATCAGCCGTGTGCTGTGGGGCACAAGGCGAGGGAGGAAGCGGGAGCGCAGCGAGAGAGACGACAGCGACAGCGACGACGGCAGAGGGCAGCACAGCCGGTGCGGGCAGGGAAGGGGCGGTGTGGGGAGCGGCGCCGGGGCAGAAGGGGCGCTGCAGGGTCGGGTGGGCGCAGGGGAGCGGAGAGAAGGGGCGAGGGGGCGCTGCGGGGCCGGGGAAGCGGTGCGGTGGGAGGAGGGGCGTGCGGGGCCGGCAGCGGAGGAGCGGTGGAGGGTCGCTGGGTGTGGGGAGAAGGGGAGTGCGGGGCCGGGGGACGATGCGGGGAGAAGGGGCGAGAAGCGGGGGGAGAAGGGGCGAGAAGCGGGGGGGGAAGGGGCGAGAAGCGGGGGGGGGGGAAGGGGCGAGAAGCGGGGGGGGGAAGGGGCGAGAAGCGGGGGGGGGAAGCGGCGAGAAGCGGGGGGAGAAGAGGCGAGAAGCGGGGGGAGAAGGGGCGAGAAGCGGGGGGGGGAAGCGGCGAGAAGCGGGGGGGGAAGGGGCGAGAAGCGGGGGGGGAAGGGGCGAGAAGCGGGGGGGGAAGGGGCGAGAAGCAGGGGGGGAAGGAGCGGAGCGGTTTGCGGCAACGACCGCGCCGTGCGGGGCGAGAAGAGGGAGACGCGGGGGAGCGGGGTCGGCCCGTGCGGGGAGAAGAGGCGAGGAGGGAGGAAGGAGTGAGGAAGCGCAGAGAAGGCTGGGAAAGGGGCGGTGCGGGCAGCGGGAGGCGGGGAGAAGAGGCGGGGAGCGGAGAAGGGGCGGGGAGCGGGAAGGGGGCGAGGAGAGGGGAGAAGAGGGGAGAAGGGGCGAGGAGAGGGGAGAAGGGGCGAGGAGGGGAGAAGGGGCGAGGAGGGGAGAAGGGGCGAGGAGGGGAGAAGGGGCGAGGAGAGGGGAGAAGAGGAGAGGGGAGAAGGGGCGAGGAGAGGGGAGAAGAGGCGAGAAGGGGAGAAGAGGCGAGGAGAGAGGAGAAGAGGCGAGGAGAGAGGAGAAGAGGCGAGGAGAGGGGAGAAGAGGCGAGGAGGGGAGAAGGGGCGAGGAGAGGGAAGAAGGGGCGAGGAGGGGGAAAGGGGCGAGGAGGGGAGAAGAGAGGAGGGGAGAAGAGGCGAGGAGAGGGTAGAAGAGGCGAGGAGAGGGGAGAAGGGGCGAGGAGGGGAGAAGGGGCGAGGAGGGGAGAAGGGGCGAGGAGAGGGGAGAAGAGGAGAGGGGAGAAGAGGCGAGGAGAGGGGAGAAGGGGCGAGGAGGGGAGAAGGGGCGAGGAGGGGGAAAGGGGCGAGGAGGGGAGAAGAGGCGAGGAGAGGGGAGAAGAGGCGGGAGGTGGGGAAGGGTCGGTGCGGTCAAGGAGGCGGTGCGGGGAGCGGGAGGCGCGGGGGAGCGGGGTCGGGCGTTGCGGGGAGAAAAGGCGAGGAGCGGGGAGGGGGCGAGGAGAGGGGAGAAGGGCGAGGAAAGGGGAGAAGGGGAGAAGAGGCGGGGAGCGGAGAAGAGGCGGGAGGTGGGCAAGGGGCGGTGCGGTGGAAGGAGGCGGTGCGGGGAGCGAGAGGCGCGGGGGAGCGGGATCGGGCTGTGCGGGGAGAAAAGGCGAGGAGCGGGGAGGGGGCGAGGGGGGGGGAAGGGGCGAAGAGCGGGGAAGGGGCGGGATCGGGGTAGAAGGGGAGGGGCCGTTGTAAAGGGGCGGTGCGGGGAGCGGGAGGCGGTGAGAAGGGGCGGTGAGAGGGGAAGGGGCGGTGAGAGGGGAAGGGGCGGGGAAGGGGCGGTGAGAGAGGGAGGCGCGCGAGGGAGGCGCGAAGCTTTGGGGAGCGGGGGGGGGGGGGGGGGGCGGGGTAGTGCGGGGTGAGGAGCGGCCGTGGGAGGCGGGTGAGGGGGTCTGTGCGGTGGGGAGGAGGGGAGCTGAGGGGAGGGGGGAGGAGGGGAGCTGAGGGGAGGGAGGAGGGGGAGAGCGGGGAGGAAGGATGAGAGGTGAGAGGAGGGGGATGAGGGGTGAGGGGGTAGGAGGGGGTAAGGGGAGAGGAGGGGGTGAGGAGGGAGGAGGGAGGAGGGGTGAGGGGGGGTGAGAGTGGAGGAGGGGGATGAGGGGTGAGGGGGGTGAGAGGGAAGGAGGCGGGAGGGGGGTAAGGGGGTGAGAGAAGAGGGGGTGAGGGGGTTGAGAGGGTAGGAGTGGGGAGGGGGGTAAGGGGGTGAGGGGGTAGGAGGGGGGAGGGGGCGGGGTAGTGCGGGGCGAGGAGCGGCCGTGGGATGCGGGGGGGGGGGTCGTGCAGTGTGGGGGAAGGGGGGGGCTGTGCGGGTAGGGGGGTGAGACAGAGATGCGGGGCTTGGGGGGGGTCGTGCAGGGCGAGGGGTGGTGCGGGGGGAAGGGGCGGTGCGGGCGAGGAGCAGGGAATGAGGGGAATGGGGGGAAGGAGCTGGGGGGGGGACACACACCAGAGCCCACACGAACAGGAGCCGCGGTGGAAGGGTCTGGGGGGGCGGGGGGGGAGGTTGTTGGGGCTGTTGTTCCTCAGCAGCAGCAAACGAGGTGTGTGTGGAGGGGTGGTATGGGGAGAACCCTCTGCCCGGCGCTTGGTCCAGAGGGTGGGTTCCAAACCAGAGAGGAGTGAAGGAGTGATCCCTGTCTGCCTGTTTGTGTAGGAAAAGGTTTAAAAGTACCTCCGAGTACATTTATGAGGAGCTGTTTCTGAGTGGCAATGGCAGCGACATCAAAATCCGTGCCCTGGGAAAAGAGTGGAACCTGCACAAGGTGTATCTGTGCCAGGTGAGCAGCTGCCGTCGCGCTTGCCAGAGAAATTGCGGTTTTAATAAAAGGTTGTCCAGTAAATCACAGAATCACAGAGTGGTTTGGGTTGGAAGGGACCTCAAAGCCCATCCAGTCCCACCCCACTGCCATGGGCAGGGACACCTCCCACTGGATCAGGGGCTCCAAGCCCCATCCAGCCTGGCCTGGAACCCCTCCAGGGATGGGGCAGCCACCACCGCTTTGGGCAACCTGGGCCAGGGCCTCCCCACCCTCAGAGGGAAACATTTCTTCCTCAGATGTCATCTCAATCTCCCCTTTTGCAGCCAAAAATTGCTCCCCCTTGTCCTGTCCCTGCACTCCCTGGTCAAGAACCTCTCCTCAGCTTTCCTGGAGTCCCTTTCCATACTGGAAGCTGCTCTAAGGTCTCCCCAGAGCCTTCTCTTCTCCAGGCTGAATAACCCCAGCTCTCCCAGTCTGCCCTCCTACTTGAGATTTTTCCTTTTTTCTCTTTTTTGTCTTACATTTCTGATGCAGTTAAACATCGTGTTTTCAATAGTAATGTTAGGAAGCATAGCTGTAACTTTGTGTTTGAAAAGCCCTCACTTCTGTCTTTTGCCATTTAAATTCTTAATCTATTGATCTTAACCTTGGCACATCCTTTGCAAACAGTCCTTTGGTGTCCTGAGAACGCGTTCTTGTTTGCTAAGCAAATGGCTGAGTCTCTAGTCTTGTTAATATTATTGCAGAGCCCAGAAAGCATTTCCAGAGTGAATTGGTAAAGCACATAGTGACCCAGGGCACTTTCACTGTCCGATGGAACTCGAGTGTAGGAACCTTAGGTCTCTGTATTTTTTACGCAGCCTTTGTCTTTGAATGAAGGCTCTCTTGCTGTTTTATTGCACAGAAGCTCTGAAAAGGAATGAATCTTAGTGCTCCTCTGCAAAAAAATGGTGCTGTTTCCACAGGTGTTTTATTTTGGGCTTGTGAGAGGGTGAAGTTCTCTGTGTTACTTTCTGTGTTTTGGGAGCAAAGAGGTGCTGCTATCTTGAGTCATGTGACAGGAGCAGGGAGAAGCCACACCTTTGTCTTGAAATATCTGATTCCATTATGCTGTTGGTTGTAAAGTGGGAGCCTGAGCCTGGAAGAATCCATTTGAAGCAAGAAGAGTAAAAGGTCATCCAGTTCCATCCCCTGCCCAAGGACACCTCCCACTGGATCAGGGGCTCCAAGCCCCATCCAACCTGGCCTTGAACCCCTCCAGGGATGGGGCAGTCACAACTTCCCTGGGCAACATGTTCCAGTGTCTCACCACTCTCACGGTGAAGAAATTCTTCCTAATGTCCAGTCTAAATCTGCCCCTCTCCAGTTTATACCCGTTCCCCGTCATCCTGTCACCACAAGCCTTTATGAATAGTCCCTCTTCAGTTTTCTTGTAGCCCCTTCATGTACTGGAAGGTCGCTATAAGATCTCCTCGGAGCCTTCTCTTCTCGAGGCTGAACAACCCCAACTCTCTCAGCCTGTCTCTCTCAGCCTCTCCTCATACGGGAGCTGCTCCAGCCCTCAGATCATCTTTGTAGCCTGGGAACTGTCATTGCTCTCCTGTAGGAAAAAGCATTTTATTTTGCGGGTGTTGGAACCTGTTAAAGATCACAACAAGAGGGCAGGGAGGTCATTTGGCTGTAGCCAAGGACTGACCCACGGCCGCCTCTGGCTAGGGCTAAGGGTAGGTTGGAGCAGGTGGGTGCGGCTGCATTTCTCCTCCGCCCCATTGACCCTCTGCAGGGAACGGAGGATGGCAGCGGGCTAGGTGCTCAGACCGAGGGTGCACAGCATCCTAGGGGGGCTGGTGCCGCTTCAGCCCTGGCTGTGCCTGGCGATGGTGTTTTTAGTCATCGTCGTTGCGATTCTGTTGTTGGAATCATAGAATCACTGGAATGGTTTAGGTTGGAAGGGACCTCAAAGCCCATCCAGTTCTACCCCCTGCCATGGGCAGGGACACCTCCAGCTGGATCAGGGGCTCCAAGCCCTATCTAACCTGGCCTGGAGCACTTCCAGGGATGGGGCAGCCACCACTGCTCTGGGCAACCTGGGCCAGTGGCTCACTAACCTCATTGTGAAGAATTTCTTCCTAATGTTTAGTCTAAATCTTCTCCCTTCCAATTTAAAGCCATTTTCTCTCCTTCTGTTACTCTATGCCCTTGTAAAAAGTCCCTCCCCAGCTTTCCTGGAGCCCCTTTCAGTCCTGGAAGCTGCTCTAGAGTCTCCTCAGAGCCTTCTCCTCTCTGCCTGAGTAACTCCAACTCTCTCAGCCAGTCCTCATAGCAGAGGTGCTCCAGCCCTCTGATCATCTTTGTAGCCTCCTCTGGACCCATTCCGACAGTTCCATCTCCTTCTTACATTGGGGGTTCCAGAACTGGACACAGGGCTCCAGGTGGGGTCTCACAAGAGAGGAGCAGAGGGGCAGAATCCCCTCCCTTGACCTGTTCGACTTGTTGCTACGTCTCGAGTTGGTGAAGCTTGTCCTGAAAACTTAGTGTGGGTTGGTGACTAAAACTGAGTATTAAATCACTTTTGAACAGAATTTGAAAGTTGGGAATTGGTTTTGGCGAGGCCTGATTGTACCAGTGATGGTCTTGTGAGGTGGAATTTTGTGGCGGAGTTACCGATCATGTCCGTCAGATTTGTATCTCAATTCATGCTCTGTCATTGGAACTCTGTTGCTATAGGTAAAATGCTTCTGTAGGTTAAAAATAACACTCCATGAAATGAGGACTTCTCTGCCTTGTTGAACAGACTGTCTCAGTCGGAATGTTGGTGTCCCTCGTCTCTCCAGTGACTGTGTGTAGTTTGGTAAATGACAGGAAGGTGCTGCTCTCTCTGTTCATGGCAGATGCGAGAAGGCGAGGATTGCCTTTTTATGATGCTGTTTACTAAAATGGCAAATACTTATGAAAATGAGGAGTTACAAAGCCAAGGAGCCTCACAGGGACTGGTGAGAGGAATAAGATCCTGTTTCTGAGTAGTGTGTTGTGTGTCATCACAGAGAGGGGATCTGCTGAAGGTGTAGGAATGGCTATGTAATGGAATTGAAGTTGGATTTGATGTTGTTTGCTGCCCCGAGTTGCAGTGCTGTGTTAAGAGTCAGGGAATGTAGGGCTGTACAATTAGACTATGCAATTAGACTTAACTGTTTTGATCTCTCGGGTAACCTTCAGTAAGCGATGGCATCTCACAAGCGGCACAGTCTGCTGCTGGGAAGGAACAGCAGGAATCCCGGTAGCACCATGTATTTCACTTCATTTGGATGGAACCCTACCAGATCCTAATTTCATATGCCTTACACATTCTAACAAAAGATGTATTTACATAAGGGGTGTATGTGTGCGTGTCCTTACTGTGAGACCACAGCCTTGTACATCAATTTGTGTATCTTGCATGCTGCCTGGCTTGGGTTTTTTTTTTTTGATCCAGACTGGTATTCCCTCCTGCCTGCAGGATTTGTTGTCACCAGTAACACTAAAGACTTAATTCCTGGATGAAATATATCCCCGTTGGTGGTGTGGTTTGTAGGAAAAGAGCTTCTGTGGCTTTTCTGGCCCTTGAAAGCTCTTTCTTTACTCTGATCACACACATGGAGCCCAAATTTTCTATACACGTTTTTAATTTCGGAAATAGAGCAACTGTAATTCACCCTTTCTCAAGTGCGTCAGAATGTTTTAGCTTGTGAAATGTTCCCTTAATACATTTTGTTCTGCTTA
This sequence comes from Cuculus canorus, assembly GCF_017976375.1. NCBI lineage: Eukaryota > Metazoa > Chordata > Aves > Cuculiformes > Cuculidae > Cuculus > Cuculus canorus. The sequence goes on along the minus strand of NC_071426.1, from coordinate 5,445,893 downwards.
AAGGTAAATATGAACAATTTTTCCTGCCATGTGCTGCTTTTGACAGTTTTAATTTGAATGAAATATCTTAATTGAGTTCTTTTTCTCTCCTCTTCTCTCATATAGTCAGGGTACTTTTCCAGTATGTTCAGTGGACATTGGAGAGAATTCAGCATGGACACCATTGAGTTGGAAATTTCTGACGAAAACATTGATGCAGAAGGTAAGTGGGAACCTTTTCTTTTAACATAAACTCTGAAGGTAGAGTTTAAGTTGAACCTGACAAAAAGTAACTTGGAAAAAGTACGTATATAAGAATAATTTACAAAGTAGTAAATAAGAACCTTGAGAGATTGAGTTCTGTGCTTAGAGTTCTCTTCCTCCATAACGTTCAGGGTACTTTTCTGCCATGACTTACTGAAGGTTACCCAAGAGATCACACCAGTAAAGTCTAATTACACAGTCTGATTGCACAGTCTAATTGCACAGTCCCACATTCCCTGCCCTCTTAGCTCGGCACTGCAACTCAGGGCAGCAAACTACATCAAATACAATTTTGATTTGATTACGTAGATATTCCCGTACCTTCGCAGTCCCCCTAACTACAATGACACACAAAACGCTACTCAGAACCAGGACCTTGTTCCTCTCGGAAGTTTTCAGCTTAACGTGGGTCACCACTAGAGCTGAATTTGTTTTTGTACCTCGGAGCTGGGAAGCGCAGCTGAAAAGCAACAACTCGTCCTATTGTTTCAGCATCGAGGCTGGAGATCCATGTACGCTGCTCTTGCGAGAGCCACGTGTTAGATTGTGAATCACGCCTTCACCGGGCTGGTCTTGAAAAGCCTCCAAGTGGAAAGCTGGTGGGGCACTGCTGTGAGCTGGCAGGAGGTTTTGCCATGGTTCCAAGCCTCACTGAGTGGAAACGTACTGTTTTTCAGAAGAGTTACAGAGACTTTTGTACAATCATAGTGCTATCTCAGCATGAAGCCAGGGGTCAACCACAGAGAAGGAGGATGAGGTTTAGTTTCTTTTTATCTGATTTTACCGCTCTCCATGTTGCACCATGGCGTGACTGGTGGCTGTTTTAAGCTGAATATTTAGTTTAAGTAGTGAAAAGGACTGTATGTTATTGGATAAGGCCATATCTTGTGCTTTGTGTTGGGGTTTGTGCTTGGGCTGGTAAGTACTGGCCTTTTATTTGGAGCAAATAAGATTATAGAGAATGTCTGCTTGGTTATATTGAAGGTTTCTTTTAGATCTCCGTGCTCAATGTCATGTTTCTGTTCAACACTTGTACTCTTTTCAGCTCTCCACCTGGCTTTCAGCTCACTCTACCAGGACGATGTTTCAATAAACCCGGAAAAATTGGTTGCGATTTTAGCAGCAGCCTCCATGCTGCAGTTGGTAAGTAATCAATGGGCAACATTCTTGTGCTTTCTTCTCAGATGAAGACAGCAGTTCATAACGTACTCACACACGGTTACTTTTCACCCAGAGAAATAAATCATCTTTTCAGGCTAAGTGGGAGGAACCCCAAGCGTGATGCAGTGGGTTTATTAAAAAATGCGATCCTGAGGTTCAGCAGTAATCATAGAATCATGGAATGGTTTGGGTTGGAAGGGACCTCAAAGCCCATCCAGTTCCACCACCTGCCATGGGCAGGAACACCTCCCACTGGATCAGGGGCTCCAAGCCCCATCCAACCTGGCCTGGAACCCCTCCAGGGATGGGGTAACCTAGGCCAGGGCCTCCGCACCCTCATCGTGAAGAATTTCCTCTTTATATCCAGGCTAAATCTGTCCCTCTGCAATTTAAACCCATTCCCCCTTATCCTATCACCCCAGGCCGTTGTAAAAAATCCGTCGCAGCTTTCCCACAGCCCCTTCCAGTACTGGAAGCTGCTCTGAGGTGTCCCGGGAGCCTTCTATTCTCCAGGCTGAATAACCCCAGCTCTCTCAGCCTGTCCTCATCACAGAGGTACTCCAGCCCTTGGATCATGATCGTGGCCTCCTCTAGACCCATTCCAACTGATCCATGTCCTTCTTATATTTGGGACTCCAGAACTGGACACAATTTGACCTCATTTCTAGAAGCAGATTACAATATGTTGTACCAGCTCTTGTGTTCTACTCTGAAGGTGTTCACTAGGCTTTTCTTTCACGTGGTATATTCTAAAGATAAATTGTTGTTTTGAGGAGAGCTGATGTGACTATTCTGAACGGCGTAGCCCAGGGCACTGCAGCGTGTGGGACTGGGGGAGTTGTTCAGGAGTGAAAACTTGTGTGAACTGCACAATATTTGACACCTCCTGTTGGGAAGTGCAAACTTTGAATATTTGTGTTTTTTTTTCTCACCACAGGACAACTTAATGGAGCAATGTGCTGAGATAATGAAGGAAACCATTAATGCAGAAACTGTCTGTGATTACTATAATTCAGCGGAGATGTATGGGTTGCCCTTCATGAAGAAAAAGTAGGAATTGCTTTCTCCAGGCTGCATTGTATATTGCTGATTAGCAGTGTGAATTTAAAAATGGACACATAATGCCCAAGTTAACTCTTTTCTTAAAGCTGTGTGGTTTGGGCTCTGCTTGTCCTCAGAAACTTAAAGTTTCTGAGTTTTTGCTGTAGTCAGTTCCTTTAGAGTCGGTGTAGATAGAATCATGGAATCATAGAATCATAGAATCATGGAATCATAGAATCATAGAATAGTTTGGGTCGGAAGGGACATCAAAGGTCATCCAGTACCAACCCCGTGCCATGGGCAGGGACATCACACTAGCTCAGGCTGCCCAAGGCCCATCCAACCTGGCCTTGAAGACCTCCAGGGATGGGGCAACCACAACTTCCCTTGGCAACCTGTGCCAGTGTCTCACCACTCTCATGGTGAAGAAATTCCTCCTTAGGTCTAGTCTAAATCTGCCCCTCTCCAGTTTATACCCATTTTCTCCCTTGTCCTATCACCACAAGCCTTTATGAATAGTCCCTCTCCAGCTTTCTTGTAGCCCCTTCAGGTACTGGAAGGTCGCTATAAGGTGTCCTCGGAGCCTTCTCTTCTCCAGGCTGAACAACCCCAACTCTCTCAGTCTGTCCTCGTATGGGAGGTGCTGCAGCCCTCGGATCATCTTTGTAGCCTCCTCTGGACTCGTTCCTACAGCTCCATCCCCTTTTTACGTTGAAGATTCCAGAACTGGACACAATACTCCAGATGAAGTCTCGCAAGAGAGGAACAAAGGGGCAGAATCCCCTCCCTCGCCCTGCTGGCCACGCTGTTTTTTGATGCAGCCCAGGACACGGTTGGTTTCTGGGCTGCGAACGCACGTTGCCGGCTCATGTTGATCTTCTTATTGACCAGCGCCCCAAGTCCTTCTCTGCAGGGCAGCTCTCAATCACTTCACCTCTCATCTTGTGCTGAAATTGGGGATTGCCCTGACCCAGGTGCACGACCTTACACTTGGCCTTGTTAAACCTTGTTGGACCTCACGAGGTTAGATGACAGCACATTGACTGGCCCATTGCTGTGCATGAACGAATTACTGAAGTACATTAGTAAAGAGAAGATGTTTGGTCTTCAGCATGACAAAGACATAATATTTGTGATCATTGACTGCTTTATCACCAAGCTGCTTTAATATTCCCATCTTAATCTCAACTTTATCTTAATTAAGAGGGATAATTACACGTTTGGGAGCAGAATGCTGAGGTTGGTGCTCATCGCTTCCTTCTGCTGTGAATTAGTGTGTTCTCAGAGCTTTTGTGGCATTAATAGTACTTTGAATTCAGCTTTCGCTCTACCCTGAGAGGCACTCAATGCAACTTTAAGAGTTACAGAAAATTCTGGAACATTTTATGGTAAACTCCATGTTTTTGAAGTAACTTTTCATATGTTTATGGGTTTGTGTCTCAGGCGTTTTGAAGTCACGCTGCACCTATTGTGCTTTGTGAGCCTGAGCAACTGTTGCAGGACTGATATAAAAGAAAAAATATGAAGATACTAACTCTCTGCATTTTTAATCCAGATGCCTTAAATGGCTCTTGAACAACCTGATTACTCACCCACGAGTTGAAGTCTTCAAAGAAATCAGGTACAGGCGTCAGTTAACCCTGGGTAATTCTTCCAGAGTACATGGCTCACTCCAAATCCCCTTCTAGGCTGGTGATGGTTGCTGGTTACCTTACTCCCCTTTTTGGGGTTTGTCTGTGATGTCTCATGGAACTCTTATGGCTTTTCTCCCAGTATAAACCTCATGGAGCAGCTGATCAGCTCTTCCAACCTGCTTGTAATGGAAGTGGAAATTGACGTGTATAGCACTCTCAAAAAGGTACTGAGCAGAGGGGCTGGGGCTCGGGGAGGGGTTGAACTCCTCAGCACAAGCTGGTTTGTAACGCAATGAGAATTTTAGCCTTTTTGGTGTTTACTGAAAGTAAATTAAATAGAGTATCGGAATCTGTGTATGAGTGAATGCGTTATGAAAGTGTCTCTTTAAGAATGCAGCCATTACCTGTTTGAAAACTTCAATTCACTCATGGGAGTTTGTCCGTTTTTCCCAGTGGATGTTCCTTCAACTCGTGCCTTCTTGGAATGGGACGTCGGAACAGCTCTTATCTGAAGCTGATGCCTGGTTTGCCCAGTATCGGAAAGGTAGGATTAATTGCCGTGGCCTTGATTGGGGAACATGTGGGTTAGAAAAGTACGAGAGACTTCTTCCACTTCCAAACTTCGTCCCGTGTTCTCTGAGAAGGCTTTGCCTCTTCCAGCTGCCCTGGCACTGGTTCCTCAACGCTGAGAGCTTTTTCATTGTTTTGTCCACGCGTTTCCAAGCGAGCAGACGGTCACTGTTTGTGCTTTGTTGCTTTTGTTGTTCAGTCAGAGTGAGCTTTTGTTGCCGTCTCACTAGAGGGCACTGATGTCTTTCCAAAGAGGAAAAGTTTGGTCTGAAATGTTTGAATGTAAATGATTTCTTCATCTTAGCTGCAAGAGGTGATTTGCCTGTCCGTAATAACCTTCTCCAATCGGTAAATTTAAAACTCAGTCTCCATAGGGTCTGGAAAATATTTAGGAAAACAAATTGTAATACAGATGGTCTGTCTTGCAGATTTTGGGCGTGCCGTTCCATTCCTGAGCTCAGAACAGGGGAAGATGTTCCAGTCAGTGTTCAGACGCTTGAGATTGCAGTATATCGTCAATGACGTGACATCAGCTGGAATAATTGACAACGATTACCTCATACCCCGCGGTGAGTGGGTGCTTGGCTGATGAAGTTCTGTGTGCCTTTCCCGCCTGTCCTACACCAGAGTCACTGGGAAGATCTCGGTGCATTTCCTGGTCTGATCGCTCATGGTTGATCTCCAGTGTCTGAGTTGTGGCTGAAGATTCAACAGAATATGAATATTTACATGCATTTAAGTTTTACAGGAACACACGTAGGTGTCTTCAGTATTTTGTTGGTCAGTCAGTTTATTAAAATAGTCTATAATCAATACATAGTAGATTATCAGTAACCCTTGAGCCCCAGACATGCAAAAAACCCTTTTACTTTTAAGAGAACAAAACTTGCTGGGACTCCACTCTTTGCCCAACATTATCTTTCTCAAAAGATCTGGGTGGGTTTTGATAGGATCTGGAATAGTACTTGAAAAGGGAAACCAAAAGCACAGGATGCTCTGAATGCTTCTCCCGTCTTCAAAGATGAGTGTAAGTTACTAATAGCTACTTAGGATGTTTTTGGAGGAGACGCAGTATTCACGTATTCTGCTCTTGTCCTTTTCTTTGCATTTGCGTTTATAGACAATACATCCTCGCTCTGGATCCTGGTGCTTTTTGAAGCCCATTGAGTGAAACGCCATTTAATGTTGTTATAGGTTACTGCTATGAAGATTAAGTTGTCCCTGCAAAATAAAGTGCCCCATTCTCATCTTGCTGCTAAGGTCCGAGTTTACAGATAGGCTTTGTTCTTTGCTTGGAAGCTGTCTGAACGTGGCTGCTGGGAGATGAATAAGACTGGAAATGAGTTATCAAGACGGGCTCTCACTTGACAATGTTTTTCTGCTATCATTCATCTATTTTATTACGTGAGATATCTGTCCTTCTTTCCGTTTCCTTGGGTTTTAATTTGTTTTTATTTTCCCCTTCCCAGAGCTGGTTGTGCTGGTTGTAGCACAGCTGGGACTTCTCCTGCTCTGCCTTTGGATTTGGTTGCTGGTGTCCCTTCTCCATATCTCACTCTATTCAGTGTTCCCTTGTCATGGTTGCATATTAGCACTGAATTTTGCATCTTAACTCTGGCAGTTTTTTTTTCCTGGCTTTCATGTACCAGCTCTGATTTTGGTTTCTCATTGTCTGCAGTGGAACTGTCCTTTCATCTGCGTACCGGTGATGTCTGTTTACAGATGTAATTACCAAATGCCAATTAAGACTGCTTTTATGGAGCTGTTCATCTCTCTTATTTATAATTTCTTGACATCGGTGTTCCTGTCATCTGTCCACACCTGTAGGCTGGGGGTCGCTCTGAACTCTTGCCATCTGTTAATATTTAACCTCTCTGAGTTGTGCTGCTGTCTTTTTGTCCAATTAACATTCACTTTTTCATCTTAGAGTGGCTTTTCACTTCATGCCATCATAGATGTCAACACAGCGATGCTAAAATGCCAGGAGAGACTTGTCAGGACATTTCTTTTGAAGCGTGCAAGCCTGATCAAATTGTTCAATGCTTTTTAAACACTTCCCTTGCCATCAAGAAAACGCAGTGAACATTGCTTTACTCAGTGCCTCTTTCTTGCGCTGCCGTACCCTGTTTCTGCCAGCACTAATGGTTTAGTTGCTCTCTGTAGATGAGTGTATCTTTCTCCCATTTGGGAATGTTTGCAGTATGGAGCTGCGTGAAGCCAAGTCGTGGCTCTGTGATGGGGGTCCCTGGGGGAGGGACTGGGCTCCTTTCCTTGCCAGAAATCTGCCAGTCTGGAGTTAACGTGGAACCACTCCTGCCGCTGGAATGTACTGGCTTTCCCTGCTCCCACTGCTGGCTTTAACTTAGGTCTACAGCAGGTGGAGAAGAGACTGTCTTTGGTGTTAGTTCTGACAAAGTCAGCTCCAAGAAGCTGGGTTTGCCTGTGCTCAAAGCATTCAACCCACAGCTGAAGGAGAAGGAGCATTACAGCCCGCTGCATCCGGCCGGGCTGCGGTTCAGGAATGGCTTGGCCAGTTCTGTTCAGTAGATGGAGCAGTTTTTGACATCAAGCAAGGGATAAAATTCTATATTATGCATAAAAATCCTGGAAGAACAGATCTCATCTTTGATATTTTATATGCTTAAGTGATGTACAAAGGAAATATAATCTGTCTTACTTAAGATTGATATTGCTACAGATTGTAATCAAAGTGCAAAGACATCTTCATTCTGTAATAAACAGGAAGAAAACTTTGAATGTCCTGTACGGGGACGGGCTGAGAGAGTCGGGGTTGTTCAGCCTGTAGAAGAGAGGGCTTCGAGGGGAGCTTGTAGCGACCTTCCAGTGCCTGAAGGAGCTACAGGAAAGCTGGAGAGGGACTGTTTACAAAGGCTTGGAGTGATAGGACGAGGGGCAATGGGTATAAGCTGGAGAGGGGCAGACTTAGACTGGACATAAAGAGGAGATTCTTCACAATGAGGGTGCGGAGGCCCTGGAACAGGTTGCCCGGGGAAGTGGTGGCTGCCTCATCCCTGGAGGTGTTCAAGGCCAGGTTGGATGGGGCCTTGACCAACCTGATCCAGTGGGAGGTGTCCCTGCCTATGGCGGGGGGTTGGAATTAGATGATCCTTAGTTTAATGATGGCACAGGAGAACTGTGGTTATGTCCTAGTGAAGTGGCTTTATCAGCATGTGAACAAGATGTTGCAAAACAGAAATTTGCCAGTACTACACTTGATTTCCTTCCCTTAATATTGCTGCTGTTATCCCTTACCAGCACTGTGGTAGGCAGCCTTTTCTTGGTGCTCTTTGGTGGGTGAATTTTCTGCCTATACTCAAACTCAGCAGCCTTCTATCTGTGTGTGTCAGGAGAAGAATGTTTCTTCGGTTGTTACAAGCTTAATTGCAACTCAGAGGCTGATTTTCTTGTGCTTATTGGAAAGGAATGCGTAACTTTTGCAAGGTTCACAAGGTATCAGGGAGCAGAATATTTGCTCTTTGGTAGCTGAACAGTTTGTAAGCTGTGTCACGGCTGAAATAGGCTGTGTCGCTGTGCAGCCGTACGGTGCGACAGGCAGCGTGACGGCAGCGAGTGTGTGGTTGGGACAGGGACAGGAGCTGGTGTCAACCATTGGCTATTGATAAAAGACCGGCTTGAAATCGGAGAGAACTGGGAGGGCAGCGCAAGGAGGAGACCTCTGTATGTAATGAAGTACTGGTAGAGTTTTACACTTGGTAGTCCTGGCAATCCGTTGACAGGGGGTTGTAGGCACAAGCTGTGTTCAAATAAAGAACTCCTGTTCGCCATCCTAAAGGAGGCTTCAATAAATCCCGGTGCTGCGCTGTTGGAGATACTATGGGCTGCAGCATCCAGTGTCTGAGGTGAGAGCATCATACCCGAGAGGGTCTACAAACGTGGGAATTGCTGGATGGGTTGCAGTGTAGTGTCACTTTTGAGATGATTCTAGGTGGAATCGTTCTCAAGGAGGTGAAGAAGGAAATCAGGTTGAAGACCTGAAAGAAATGGTGTAATTATTTATTTTGTATTGTACACCTGGTGTGCAAAGGACCTGCAGGAGAAAGCTGAACTGCTGGGTTGGGAGTTCCCACAGAGTCTGTTCTTGTTTGAATAGAAAAGGTGTAAGAGCCAGAAATTCCTCACGTGTCTGTCTGTGAGTGACGTGGCCGTTGTTCTGTTCTACCTGGTAACTTCTGAACATTTCCTAAGCAGTATTTTCCCTTTTTGTGTTTACAAATTAACAGATGAACTCCAATTGAGATATGATGTATGAAACAGATCTGGACATACAGAAAAAAAAGAGAAGATGCTCTATCTCCCCATTTATCTTTTTTTTTTTCCTTCTAGCACATCTCTTTGATGTGCCTGACCTCTGTAGATTTCCTTAATGGATTTTTATACTTTGTGTTGTGTTGGTGAATTCCCATTTCGGTCTTATTGCAGTCTGAATCTCAGCTCTGGAGTCAGGAAGGCAAGGGCTGGGTTTATAGTAATTTTGGCATCTGGGACTTCTGAGGCAATCTCAGCACTACCATCTCTTGTCTCCTCCCTTCTCTCACTCTTATCAGCTACCTGCTTTGTTCTTGTGGTAACAGTGGTTCTCACTGTTCCTATTATCCTGGTCCGTTCCCAGTAGAGTTTGTTCTCATACATGACTTCGCGTATTTGCCCATTCTCTTGAAGAACTTACACACTGTTTTTTGGGTGCCTGTGATCCCTTTTGCGTAACCACCTTACATGCTATTATTTTTTGTTGTGTTTTGCCTCTTGGTTGCAACTGTTAAATTCATGCAGCCAATAAAATCTTTGTGGTGTTCTCAGAAGAAGGTATGATTTATGGTTATTCCTAGCAGGGGATAATTTCTGTTTGTTTTAACCAGATCTGCGATAAGTCACTGCTTCCTTTATCCATTGATTCTGTTTTCTTGTTTAACTCGTGTAGGATTCTGTTGGGGATTCAAACAGCAGCCTCTTCTCCCAGCAGCTTGTTAATGAGCTCTTGGGCTTAACAGAACTTTGTGCACCGAGATGATGTGTTGAGTTACATCACTTCTGGTAGTCGTGAATGCTTGATAAAATGGATGTGGTCCTGAGTTACCCGGTGTTAGGTGTTGATTTTTCTCTGTAGCTGAAGCCTGGAGATGAAAACACGAGTGCATTATCGGAGGGTGGGTTTGCAGAGGCCATCCAGTCAATGTCTGCAACCTTATTATTTCAGTGTAATTGTATTTCTGTATTTGATATGTTTATAAACATCCCCATTCCCAGATCCAGAGACAACCCTAAGCTTGCTCTTTTTTTTTTTAATTTCAGCGTGGCTGTGCTCTATTTACAAACGGCAGTGGTTGACCATGCTCAGAACATATGAAGGCAGTGATATCGGGTAGGTGTGGTACAGAGTTTCTTTTATTTCTTTCTTAAATTAGAAACTTTCCTCTCATATAAATTCTGACATGATGAAGTGTTGGGGTTTACATTAAGAAAAGCTGGGGAAGTGCACTTTGGTGTTAAACTCTGCTGTTGTCTGAGGAGCTGTCTGCTCCCTTGGGCTGGCTCTATCTATCCTTGAAACAACAGAGCTCCAGAGAGCTTGCATGATGCCACCAGAGGTAAAGGCTGGGAAGGGAAGTTCTCTGTTTGCTGTGATGTTGGTTAATGCTTTTCACCAGTACATTGCATTGAAATATGTGTTAAGGCTGTGGAAGAGTAACTTACAGTGAATGGATAACGAGAACGACTTTAGGAGAGCACGGCAGGTGGAGAAGCCTTTTCTGTGCTGCTTCCTCCTCCCTGGGCTGGGAGGGCAGGAGGCTGTGGGGTGGTTTAACTCGCTGTATTGCAGGAGAAGGCAGTTTGTTGTTTGGGGTTTTTTTTATGCAGGGATAACTGCACGCTAACCTCTGTTCCTCCCTTCCCATCCCAACCTCCCAGACCCAGCAGCCCTTGGCATCCCGTGACCTGTTCATTCCATCCATTCTCCTTGCACATCCTTTCCCCCACCTGGTCTTTGTTTGATGTGATAGGATGTGATTTACGTTCACTGCCGGCATCTCCGGCTTCCCCAGGCAGCACATCCTTCTCCAATACCAAGGCAGGGGAGTGTCCGAAATCCACATTTTTTATATAGAATCATAGAATAGTTTGGGTTGGAAGAGACCTCAAAGATCATCGAGTTCCAACCCCCCTGCCATGGGTAGGGACATCCACTGGATCAGACTGCCCAAGGCCCATCCAACCTGGCCTTGAACACCTCCAGGGATGGGACAACCACAACCTCCCTGGGCAACCTGTGCCAGTGTCTGACCACTCTCATGGTGAAGAAATTCTTCCTAATGTCTAGTCTAAATCTGTCCCTCTCCAGTTTATACCCATTCCCCCTCATCCTATCACTCCAAACCTTTATGAACAGCCCCTCTCCAGCTTTCCTGTAGCTCCTTTCGGGTACTGGAAGGTCGCTATAAGGTCTCCTCGGAGCCTTCTCTTCTCCAGGCTGAACAACCCCAACTCTCTCAGCCTGTCTTCATAGCAGAGGTGCTCCAGCCCTCGGATCATCTTTGTAGCCTCCTCTGGACCCGTTCCAACAGCTGCATCTCCTTCTTACCTTGAGGATTCCAGAACTGGACACAATCCTGCAGATGAGGTCTCAGGAATAGAGGGGCAGAATCCCCTCCCTCCCTGCTGGCCGTGCTTTTTTTGGTGCAGCCCAGGACACGGTTGGTTTCTGGGTTGTGAGTGAACGTTGCCAGCTCCTGTCGAGCTTCTCATCAACCAGCACCCTAAGTCCTTCTCCTCAGGGCTGCTCTTAATCACATCATCCCCCATCATCTACTGAAAATGGGAATTGCCCCGACCCACATGCAGGACCCTGCACTTGGCCTTGTTGAACCTCATGAGGTTCTCACAGCCCCAGTTCTCTGGCCTGTCCAGGTCCCTCTGGATGCCATCCCGTTCTTCCAGTGTGGCAACTGCACTACTCAGCTTGGTGTCATCTGCAAACCTGCTGAGGGTGCACTCAGTCTCGCTGTCAATGTCATTGATAAAGATATTAAATAGCACCAGTCCCAGTACGGACCCCTGAGGGACACCACTTGTCAGGGATCTCCATCTGGACTTTGAGCCACTGACCACTACTTTACCACCATATCCTCTCCTTTCTCCTTCCTAGATCCAGTGCTGCACTGTGTTGCCGTTGAGGCAATTCCACAGCAACTACCAGCGCGTGTGTGTTATTTCAATAACAATTTAGCAAGGCTGGAGGCAGGAATTGAATTCAAGGGACAGATTAAAACAAATTTGGGATTGCCGTGATAAATTCGCTTACTGCATTAGTGCTTAAACAGTTATAACCGGCATATATATGTAAATAATAAGTAACAATAAAAACTTGAGTTTTAGTTATTTTCCCAGGAATAACATGTGACAGCCAGAGGTGTGTGATTCTGACCAAGGCATTTCTTCTTGGTGGAAGAAGAGTGGTCCAGGCCCATAGACCCATCCATCAGCTAAGGTGGTCATTTTCTCTCCTCCACAAAGAAAGGGTTTTCAGGTATCAATTTTATACCTTATGAAACCCTTTTGGTGCCTCTTGGCTGAGTCCATCAGTGAGTGTTGACGGCCCTTGGCAAGGCCACGTGTGCCGTCAGAAGTGGGGACTCGGCGGTTCCCCACACCTGCGATGGGAGCTCAGCCCGGGCTTTTGAGGGTGTTTCTGCTCTGAACTGAAGCGACACCAGGTTGTGGGGCTTCCGTCCAACCCCAGGGGCCACTCAGCTGATAAGAGGGTTACACCACCACCCAATGTGTCTGTTTTACCAGATGCATTGTCCGTTGCTGGTCGCTCCCTCTTGATGACTACTGTCTTTGGCAAAAACAAGCTCTTTGCCATCCACAGGACCCAGCAAGTCTGTTAGAGCACAGTTACACATGTGGCTGTGATCACAAGCTCTTTCCCTCCCTCCTGCTTGCTTTTTGCCGTGTTGCACTGACCGAGATCCCGTGATCCCTTTCCAAATACTGAAACTGCGGCAAAACACAGCTGGGGGAGTTGTTCTGCCTCTGCCTTCTCTCCTCATTTTCAGTGTGCTCTGTGGAGCGTAAATGTCAGTTTAGGAAGCTGCAAAATGTTTGTTACCTTTGAAAAAGCAGTGAACCAACAGCTTTGTTTTCTTCCGTCGGTTCTTTTAGCCCCATATTGGCTGTTCTGAAGATGAGCATCTTCTATTGACGTCAGAGGCTTCACTTACGAATTACAGTCTGAAAAGCATGAGAATTACTGTTCTGATCTGAACCAAAGACCATGCAGTCTGGGACAGTGATCAGTGGCAGAGGGTTATAAATTTCCCATCTCCTTTTCAAGTGGAGAGTGAGTGTTCTCTTGACTTACTGCTCTGGCAGCGAGTAGTTAAGGGTTTTCTAGTTGGACGTGTTCTCTGGATCGTTACTGAATGACCAACCACCAGTAGACCTGTTCTTAAATATCGTAGAATCATGGAGTGGTTTGGGTTAGAAGACACCTCAAAGCCCATCCAATTCTAACTCGCTGCCGTGGGCAGGAACACCTCCCACTGGACCTGGTCGCTCCAAGCCTCATCCAACCTTGCCTTGAACACTCCAGGAGTTCTTTTGGTTCTTTTTTGGAGCAGCTTACGCTTTAGCTCCAATGTCCCATGGCAGTGGCTTCCATGGTTTAATTGCATCTTATGCAGGAAATATTTCTTGAATTGCTTCCTTTTGAAATTATAATGTAGTAGTGTGAAAAAGTCCCCCAGACTGACTTTGGTCTGAAGAATGGCCAAGATCTTTAAGAAGCTGTTCTTTCTGTCAATAGCAGTGCTTTAGAAAATTGTAGAGGTACGGCATGTACTTGTGAATCTCATGATTTCAGCTCCTAAAGATCCGTTGAGTGGTCATAGCTTGTTTCTGCTCCTGTTATTTTATTGGGAAGACTTTTCTTGCAATGCTGCCGTTGATGTTATCTCACAGTAGATGATTGTACATCGTACGTTACCTTCTAGCGTGTGTGGGAACAACAGTTAATAGGGAAGTATTACCACAGTCATCACAATTCTGACACAAGAGAAGACCATGGAATTGCTGATTTTTGATGTCTCTTGGTAGCTCAGTGTCACACACCGAGGCTGTTTTAGTTGTTGGTCATCAGATGTCTGTGCTTCTGAAAAAGAGAACTCCTGTACCAAACTGAAGTGAAGATGATGCGATAGGACTAGTAGTAATGGGTTTAAACTATAACAGGGTAGTTTAGACTAGGTATAAGACAGAAGCTTTTTACAGTGAGGGTGGTGAAACACTGGCACAGGTTGTCCAGAGAGGTGGAAGATGGTCAAGTTCAGGTTGGGGCCCTGAGGAGCCTGATGCAGTTGAAGATGTCCCTGCTCACTGCAGAGTGGTTGGACCAGATGACCTTTAAAGGTCCCTGGCAACTGAAACTATTCTAAGGTGGGTATCCCACCAGTTTTAAAATGACCAACTTTCATGTCCAGCTACAGTGCTGATGTTTTCGGTGACTCTTGGAATGAGCAGAGTGTTTTCCCATGTTTTTCTTGTCTGTTGTGCTCTTTTGCAGTATGGGATTTTTAATTTTTTTTAAGACAGCTAAAACTGAAAATCTCAGGCAGAGAAAGTTTTACTCAACCGTAGTCGTGTGTTGGCCCAGATCTCATTCTGCTGTTCGTTGCTAAGGTCTTTCGTTACCAGCAATGGCCAGAGGTGGGCAAGATGTGGTGTTTCTTCTCAATATCTCTTGGCTACTGACTGCAGTAGTTTACAAACCGAATAGTTCGAGGCAGCATGCAGGTCACTGTTTGTTTAATGATGAATTGTCTTTGAGCGTGGTGTTCTCTGGAGTTGTGTGGGCAGGAGGTGTGGGATGCGTGGAGCCCTTCCCTGGAGTTGTGTGCAGCTCAGCTGTGCTGTCCTGTCACTGGGCTGCACCACTGAGGAGATGGATGTCACTGGAATTCCTGAGATCACTTCTCTGCCTCCTGCTGTGAGCTGTGGGGCCACCCTGCAGTGAGGTGCCCGTGGTTCGTAACTTGTCCCTTAGAGGGCAAGACCTGCAACTGTTCCTGTATGTTAAAGCCAATATTTTGGACGTTGGCTGAATGAAAAGAATTAAGGTTTTCAAACTATCCTTTTGTCCAGATCTGCTGCTCTTCCTCTCACACTTACTGCCCTGATCAGGGTCTTGAAACATTTTTTCTTTTAGAGATCAGGAGGCGGGATGGGATCAGCAACCTCGTTCTGGTTTGCTGAAGGAAGGCTCCGTTTTCACGTCCCACCTGGGCACAGCGTAACTGCACTGGCATTTTCTAGAGCTGCCCACATGGCAGTGTGTGATGTGCTTTGCTCTTTTGATAACTTTAGAATCATAGAATTGTAGAATCGTAGAACCACAGACTGGTTTGGGTTGGAAGAGTCCTTCAAGTCCATCCAGTTCCACCCCTGCCATGGGCAGGGACACCTCCCAGTGGATCAGGGGCTCCAAACCCCATCCAACCTGGCCTGGAACACCTCCAGGGATGGGGCAGCCACCACTGCTCTGGGCAACCTGGGCCAAAGCCTCCTCACCCTCACAGTGAAGAAAGAGAGGAGAAGAAAATATTTCTCTTCAACTTTATGTAGTTTACATTGAAAAAGGGTAAACGTTTTATTCGCTGTTCAGAACTGGAGCATTTTTCAGTGTAGTACTGGAGTTTGAGGCTTTGAGCTGTAGCTGCTCAAGGTTTGCTTCTGCTGAAGTGGATCACTTTTTAATTAAACGTTTGCTCTGTGGCAGATCTTTTGAGTCCATGAGTGGAATACTTTTGGCTTTGACAGTTTGCTTAACAACAAAATAAAACGAGACTGTTCCCTAAGCACATGGCAGGCGAGTGTAATGGGTGTAGCTGGAAGTTCTACATCTTCTGAGGCTGCTCAAGGAGTTGGGCGAGGGGAAATACTAATGTCAGTTTGAACGTGAGTGCTAATGTTTGTGAAATTAATTACTAATTAAATAGGAACAAATCTGCTATCACCACTACTGAATTTAGGTCGGCTCCACCACCAGTTCAGTGTGAAGATAAGGGAAAAGCACATGGGAGGTTCTTGGACGGATTTGGTTCGCAAGATTAACTTATCTGCTTAACTTATTCCTAAAATACTTAATCTTCCAGGATTGTTTTTTACAGAAATGGGGGGAAAAGCCCACAGACTGAGTTTCTTCATAAAAGTTACAGCCTCAGGTTCCTGTGATGTGTGTGCAGTAATAAGATAGCAGATGCTGTGTTTCCTCTTGCTTATCTCGCTCAAAGCGTATCGATTGATATTGCAGGTCGGTAATTTAACTTGTATGGGATTGCCTTTCATTGTGATTTACACTACTTACTGTAAATGTTTGTCCTCAGTGTCACTTGGAAGACTTTCTGGCAGTGGTTGCTTATCTGGTTAATGATGTAATCATGGCTAAAGTTAAGTGAGTGAGGTACCTCTGGAAAACTGGGCCTGATTTTACTTATGCTGGCTCTGCAAGATTTCTCTATGTGTTGAAGCAATGCTGGCAGCTGCTGGGTGAGACAAGTTCGTGTTGGTGTAGGGTGACAGAATCGAGAGGCGTGAGGTACTTCATGATTGCTGTGGGTGAACTTTTTTTAGACCAGTTGCATAAACAGCTGCTTAAGAAATCTTCCGTAATGTCTCTGTGGAGCTGCCGTTCTGCCGAATCATAGAATCACAGAATGGTTTGAGTTAGAAGGGACCTTAAAGATCATCTAATTCCAACCTCCCTGCCATGGGCAGGGACACATCCCACTGGATCAGGGGCTCCAAGGCCCATCCAACCTGGTCTTGAACCCCTCCAGGGATGGGGCAGCCACTACTTCCCTGGGGAACCTGTTCCAGTGTCTCACCACCCACATAGTGAAGAAATTCTTCCTTATGTCCAATCTAAATCTGCCCTTCTCCAGTTTATTCCCATTGCCCCTCGTCCTATCGCCACAAGCCTTTCTGAATAGCCCCTCTCTAAGGCAGTCTAAGCTCTGCTCGGGGAAGAGTCAGTGGTGCGGTCAAAACAGTTTTACTCGGCTCTGTTCATCCTTTCCTCGTTGAAGTACCATGCAAAGCTGTTGAAGTGTTCTTAGAGGTGCAATTTGTTTTGTAGGCCTGAAGAAATAAGTGAAGAGACACTGGAAGAAAAGAGCATGCGATGTGGTCGGGTGCTTGAGGAGGATGGTGAAGTAAGTACAGTGTGTGGTGAAGTCTCTGCGTGGCTGTTGTCTGGGACAGGTTAAGGACTTACAGACCGTTTAGGTCTTAATTGTCAAGCTGCATGCGAAAGATGTAATGGAGACCTTAAAGAAATGATTTTGTTCTCCCTAGAAGGATGAAAACGTTTGCTGTCTGTGCAGTGAAGAAGGCATTAGTGTTGTAACTGTGCTCTTGTGCTGCGAGCAAGCCCCTGTTTGGAAAAAAAATTAGTGTGTGAAAGGAGGGACCATAGCCATGACTTATCATTTGAGACTCGTAAAATACATGCAGTTCAAATACAGCTTTTATCACTGACGTATCTTTCTTTCTAACTGAAATAGGAAGTTTTCTAGATAAATGTACAATGGCCACAGCCAGAACCCCTGTGTGTCCCCTGTGTGTCCACGTGTCTTTATGAATTTTATCAAAAAAGATGGAACAGGTTGGAACAGGTCCGGAGGAGGCTACAAAGATGATTGGAGTGCTGGAGCACTTCCCATCCGAGGACAGGCTGAGAGAGTTGGGCCTGTTCAGCCTGGAGAAGAGACGGCTCAGAAGAGACCTTATGGTGACCTTCCGGTACCCGAAGAGGCTACGAGAAAGCTGGAGAGGGACTATTCATAAAGGCTTGTGGGGATAGTATGAGGGGGAACGGGTATAAACTGGAGAGGGGCAGATTTAGACTGGACGTTAGGAAGAATTTCTTCTGGAACAGGTTACCCAGGGAGGCTGTGACTGCCCCATCGCTGGAAGTGTTCAAGGCCAGGTTGGATGGGGCGTTGGGCAGCCTGATCCAGTGAGAGGTGTCCCTGCCCATGATAGGGGGTTGGAACTGAGTGATCTTTAAGGTCCCTTCCAATGCAAACTGTTCTACTATTGTATGATTCTATGGAAAAACAGGAACTGTGAATTTTTCCCCACTGCAGTCGCTTACTATAAGGATGTTGTACTCCAGGGAATGCTTTAAGCATGGATGGGAGGGATGTGTAGTTAAGTGCTACTCAGAAATAAAGCAGTGACCGGGATGTACAAGTTCTGGAGCCACGTGTGTTAAATGTATTAGTGTGTTTGGAAGGCAGATGGTGCTGAGCTTGTCTTGGTCTGCAAACACTTGCTTCTAAAGTAAGTTTCAATCAGGTGTTTGCAAGTGTCTTTGAATCCTCCATACATCTCTGTAGCTGTGAATCCCATTCCCAGTCTGATTTACCGGAGAAGCAACACGTTCCATTCATTTTGTAGCCAATACTCAGGCTGGTTTGTTTGATTTTTTTTTTCTCTTGTGTCCTTCAGTTCGCCTGGCGCTGGACTGGGTTCAACTTTGGCTTTGACCTCCTCGTTATTTATACAAATCAGTGCATCGTTTTCAAACGGAATACACTGGATGAGCCGAGCAGTGGCTTAGTCAGTCTGCAGCCCATGAGAAACGTGGCCTTCAGGTAAACAGCGGCCAACAAGGCAGACCCTGTGGTGTGTTTTAAAATGTCTTATCCAAACTACAGCTTTCCATCTGTGCTTGTGTTAAATTTTATTGCCACCAAGTTAGTTACATTTGAAAATGTTCTCCTTGGGAGAAACTGGGGCTGGAAAAACTAAGTTCTGGGAGACTGAGTAATTGAACTGTTGTTCTATCCCTAGGTTACGTCTGGCCTGCTTTGATGACGATGGGACAAAGATTTTCAAGAGAACAACAGGATATCAGATCCTAAGTTTTGGGAACGATGAGGTATGTTTGTGGATTTTTGAGCTCTTGAACTTGAAGCACGAAAAACTTGAAGCATGAGGCATGAAAACATGCAGAGAAATCAACAATGCCTTTGAAGAGGAGGTCTTGTTATTGCTTATGTGGAATTCCAGTCGTTCCTTCTATAGGTAGTGGAAGATAAGCTAATTTGTGGAGTGTAACTAGAGTGAGATAGTGTGGATTTCCTAAGTGTTGATAGCAATGAAATTCATCCCCATGGTGCTGTGGAAGCTGCTGCCAGCGTAAGGTTTTGCTGGACGGCTGCTTGCTTTCCCAGACTTCTACGCTGCTGAGATTACTCTGGATAATATGTCCATCACGCTCCTGCTTGTTTAGAGCAAAGCTGAAGTTTGTTGGGAGACTGTCTTGTAAGCTGAGGAGTTAAAAGCATGCCTGATGTTCAAGGGTGTGTTTATCGCTCTGTTAAATGAATAAAACAAAGCCCTGGAGGAGTGGAGTTAAGCGAGTGAGCCCATTGCCACCCATCTGTGACAAGGGGATTTAGTAACGATTGTGAAGGACTTGATCATCAAGTTTCTGAAATCCTAATCCGCAGTGATACAGAGATACTGAGCACATAGGAAGCCTTTCCTTGTTAATGCCAACCTTACTGCAGGGAAAACGTTCAGTTTTCCTGCTCCAAACCAGTCCCTATAGAGTAAAACCGAAACATTCCTCCCAACAAGCTGTAATTTGCTTTAAAGCAGAGACTGTCCTGGTCGGCTAAAGCTCCTGAAACTGAGAGTGGCGGAAAAGTCTCCCTTTGTGGCCAGTTGTTTTCTCAGCCACCTCTTGGGGTTCTGCTGTCTTTGCTGCAGAAGGGTTGGCAGCACTGACTGATCAGAGTTAATAATATAAAATATCTGCTTCAGGTGAATTACTGTCTAGTTTGTGGGTTTTTATCTTCTGCTTTATAATACGTATCATTAAAATTTTCAGAACGACCGTTAGCGCCACTCTCGTGTGTTTTAATGTTCTTCCCTTTACGGGGCTTCCTTTACAGGAGCAGGTAGTGATAAATTTCCTCGAGGAAGAGAGACGCCCCTTCTTCCCGCTCTACATCAGCTGCAACTTCCAGTACACTACGCCGGAGGGAGGCACCACCAGATAATGCGGAAAACTGACACCTCTTCAGTGGAACAGGGGAGCCCTTCCACACTTCAACAAGAGAAAAGAGCCATACAGCAGCAGCTCTCAGCTAGGATTCTGTGGAATGCTGACCACAGACACGAGCCAAATCCCAGTTTTTTAAACTTTTTGTGACTTATTTTAACTTTTATGTTGGGAATCTATCCCGTTTTAGCTCAGGAATTTGTGACCTTTCAGTGCCTTTGGAGCTGTAGGTGTTAACACACTTCTAACATCAGTTAAGCAGCCTCAAAAGATCCAAGGGAAGAGCCCCGACCAAGGCATTCCTTTTCAGCTGGTTTGGCGAGTGGGCCGAGCGTGCACTGTATTTATTCTTTGTCCGAGTCAGGTTTTATGTTCGTCCGTCTAAATTTGAATTCTTACAGCAGGACATTTGAATTAAAATTTAGAATTCTGCCTCTTTAGTAGGCTAATTTTTTCATGTTGTTATAAAAATAAAGTCAATTGTACTTTACCATTTTTACTTTTATTTTATGTAAAAATGTGTTGGGCAAGATGGGAAAATGTGGCACCTTGTCAATAGATGAGTGGAATGCTCACCAGCGTCTGTCCTTTTCCACCACAAACAGCTTTTTCTATCGGATTTGCCAGTGAATGCACTTCTCTGTTATCTTGTGTTGCATCATACTTCTTTGGAAGCAGAAGTATTTTAAGGCACTGAACTTAGTAATTACAGAATCACAGAATCACCAGGTTGGAAAGGACCCATTGGATCATCGAGTCCAACCATTCCTAACACTCCCTAAACCATGTCCCTCAGCACTTCATCCACCCGTTCCTTAAACACCTCCAGGGAAGGCGACTCAACCCCCTCCCTGGGCAGCCTCTGCCAGTGCCCAATGACTCTTTCTGTGAAGAATTTTTTTTCTGATATCCAACCTGAACCTCCCCTGGCGGAGCTTCAGGCCATTCCCTCTTGTCCTGTCCTCTGTCACTTGGGAGAAGAGCCCAGCTCCCTCCTCTCCACAACCTCCTTTCAGGTAGTTGTAGAGAGTAATAAGGTCTCCCCTCAGCCTCCTCTTCTCCAGGCTAAACAACCCCAGCTCTCTCAGCCGCTCCTCGTCAGACGTTCTCCAGCCCCTCACCAGCTTTGTTGCTCTTCTCTGGACACACTCCAGAGCCTCAACATCCTTCTCGTGGTGAGGGGCCCAGAACTGAACACAGTATTCGAGGTGCGGTCTCACCAGTGCTGAGTACAGAGGGAGAATAACCCCCCTGGACCTGCTGGTGACCCCATTTCTGATCCAAGCCAAGATGCCGTTGGCCTTCTTGGCCCCCTGGGCACACTGCTGGCTCATGGTCAGTCGCTGTCAACCATCACCCCCAGGTCCTTCTCCTCCGTGCAGCTCTCCAGCCACTCTTCCCCCAGTCTGTAGCACTGCACAGGGTTGTTGTGCCCCAAGTGCAGGACCCGGCATTTGGCCTTGTTGAACCTCATGCCATTGGCCTCGGCCCAGCGGTCCAGCCTGTTCAGATCCCTTTGCAGAGCCTCCCTACCCTCCAGCAGATCCACACTTCCTCCCAGCTTAGTGTCATCTGCAAACACCCGGTTCTCTTGCATGTGCTTCATGATAGCACTCAACATTACCTGTTCCATGACTTTCCCTGGCACTGAGGTGAGACTGACAGGCCTGGAGTTCCCCGGATCCTCTCTGCAACCCTTCTTGTAGATGGGCACAACATCAGCCGCCTCCAGTCCAGTGGAACTTCCCCAGTCAGCCAGGACCTCTGGAAGATGATGGATAGGGGTTTGGAAAGGACATCCGCCAGCTCCTTCAATACTCTTGGGTGGATCCCATCCGGCCCCATAGACGTGTGGGCGTCTAGCTGGGCAAGCAAGTCTCTAACCGCCTCCTCTTGGATCACGGGAGCCTCAATCTGCCCCTCTAACTCTTGGATTTGTAAACAGAAGGAACAACTTTCTTTGCTATTAAAGACTGAGGCGAAGAAGGCATTAAGTACCTCAGCCTTGTCCTTATCCCCTGTCACTGTTATTCCTTCTGCATCCAATAGAGACTGGATATTCTCCCTCGTCCTCCTTTTCCTGTTAATGTACTTAGATACTTAAGAAGCAGTTTTACTTCTTGTTAACTGAAATACCAAAGAGGTACAGTAAAATACCTGGGTTTTATGTAAGGTTAGAGTTGAAATCTGAGCTTTGGTGGTGGGTTGAGCTGTCCCAAGGCTCCTGCTTTGTGCCAGAGGCTTAGCATCTCCTTCTGAGGTCCAGATCCTGCTCTGCCCTGGCACCCTGCTGGCTCCCAGCCCTCCCACTGCCCTCGCGTGCTGTGTGCAAACGCAGCCCCGCGCCCATCTGTCCTCGCTGCTGGGGAGCTGCCACCCTCGGTGCAACGAGGACGGGGGATGTGGAGTGAGAGCTGGCTTGAAACTCATCTTGGTGGTTTTTTCCAGACATTAATGACCCCTCCCCATGGTGTCCGGGTTTTCCCGGTCCCCGCTGTGCCCTCCCAGCTATGAAGGGGCTCTTGGTGCCAAGAAACAAATCCCTTTCCAGCTTTGGTCCTGCTTCCCAGTGGCCGCGTTCAGGTGCGTGAGATGGGGCAGCGGGGCGGGTGCTCTTCCTAAGGGATTGCTAAGGAGAGAAGCACAGAAACCCAAACACATCACAACTAACCCCAGAAAATGGGGAGCTGGGTTTTTTTTTTCATCTCTTTTATTTGTCATTGACTCGGAGCAGCAATTGTGGCGAAGGGAGGTGAGAGGTACACCACCACACTGAGGAAACCGGGAGGAGAAGTACAAAAATAAGGAAGCCTCTCTATAATATAATAGCAGTCAGTTACTAAAAATAAATATTGTAAACACGAAATAACAACATCAGGTGAATCTACAGTCTCTTGTTCCTGTTAGCAGCCCCACAGTCTTTGGCTTTATTGATGTCCCCCTGTCCCACACAGAGCCATCGCCTGCACTGAGATGCCTTTTCTTTGCTTCGAGTCAGAAAGACGTCAGACTGGTTAGAGATGTCAACAAGATCCATAACTGGACTCTCATCCTCCACATCGCGTTGTGACCAGGAATTTTCACCCTCTCTCCTCCGACAGAGAGCCTGGACACGGCTGGATCGCCTGCGGAGAGGCCGTGCAGCAGAGGCACTGAGCTGCCTCGGAGCTGCTTCCAGCCCAGAGATCTGTGCGTCTCGGACCCTCCTCACACGTCTTGGGTGGTGGAATGTGATGCTTCTCCCTACATGTCCCTCAACCCCAGGAAGGGAAGAGGCAAATTCCTTTTGCAAGGCTCAATAATTTGCTACTTGTGTGTGTGCAGTAACAATAAAATCCTGTCGCGAGTGCCACGAAGGAGAGAATCACCAGGGAGATGTCAGAGCCTCTGGCACAGCAGCCGACCCCATGGAAGACCCTGTTCTCCTGCTGCCCATGTGGCCGGAGAATGTGCCAGCACACCACCAGGAGTGCAAAGAAAATGCATCCTCATGGGAAAAACCAAGTGAGACAAAAGCCATCCTGAATGCACAAAGCAGTGCTTCCGACTGGAGGAGAGACAGATCGAGCAAGTCAAGCTGATCGGTCTTGTCCATCCCTCCCTACGTAGAACAGATCTGATCTTCCCTTCATATTAATTGTTACGATTTCACCTTCCCTTCTCATTTTAAACACGTTCACAGACTGTCCCAGGGCACTGTGCTCATGTAGGTTACAGTCCCACCAGAGTGACAATCGGACTGTGCAGCAAATGCTACTCATCCTCTTTGAAGAGGAGCACAAATGTCTCTTCATCTTTAATAAAACCCTTTCTCACAGCCAGGGCCAAGGGCATCCCTGCAGCCACGCCATAATGATGGGGTCTTGAAACACTCCGAGTGTTGCTGTTTACCTGGAAACACTTCAGCCCCTGCTTGATTCTGAGACAAAGTGAGGGGGAAGCAAAGGTTCTCAAGCATTATGAGAGCCTGGGTGGTATCCAGGTGGGATTCCATCGGACCAAGCCCAGCCCAAAACCCTCCCTGACCTCACAGAATGCTTCAGTCTGTATCCTTGAGCTCCAGCACGTCTCCCTCGCCTCGTTAGCCCCACAGAGCCGATACTGGCCCAGCCCAGGCACTGTGGGGCAGACCAAGAAGCTCTAGCTCCAGGGGAGGAGCTGCACGGTCTTCCCTTTCTCTGTTCCAGGAGAGGAGACAGCGCTCGGCTGTTCCCCACCACCCTCTGAGGGTAGAGTCAATCCTTCCCACCGCTGCGAGGCTACAGCCCCAGTCTGTGCTGCGGAGAGGCACGGGCAGCGAGGTTACCCCGCTCCACTCGTCCCCGCTAACCGGGTACTGAACCACCCGCATCTTCTCACCCTTTCAGTCACCCACTCCAACAATTTGCTGCACGGGAGCCGGAATCAGCTGCCCACAGTCTCACTCTTTTCCACTCTCCTCCCAAACTAAAGCTGTATAAAATTTACCTCACTAACCGATGAAAACACTACGTGTTCCAGGAGGCGCCCAACTGGATAAGAGTTTAAAAATACAGCCGCTAATCACAGATTCATGGGATGATTTGGGTTGGAAGGGATCTCAAAGCCCATCCAGTCCCACCCCCTGCCATGGGCAGGGACACCTCCCACTGGATCAGGGGCTCCAAGCCCCATCCAACCTGGCCTGGAACCCCTCCAGGGATGGAGCAGCCACCACCGCTTTGGGCAACCTGGGCCAGGGCCTCCCCACCCTCACAGCAAAACATTCCTTCCTCAGATGTCATCTCAATCGCCCCTCTTGCAGCTGAAAACCACTCCCCTCATCCTATCACTAATGCAACTTTCTGCACGGTGCGGCAGCTAAAAACATTTCTGGTTCAGTTTGTCAGCAGGCAAAAGGCTGCTCTCAGGAATAAACACACGACTGCTTGGGACCGTGGCAGAGGAGTTTGGGATCATCTTTCCAAAATTTATTTAACACCTTCTAAAACTTTTCACTGAACTTGGTTTCTTACATTGTTTCTATACACAGTCAGATTTGCTTTGTTATAATTGTCTTGAGGCTTATATAAAAATAAGCATTTAAAATGCCCGAAGAGTGATTTTTGCTTTAAAATTGTGCTACTGCACGTGACCCCCAAGACAGCAGAGAGACTCCTGGGAATGAGGGTACCCCAAGCAGTGTAAAAATATACATCAAAATAGACAAAAACTCTGTCCTCCAACGTGAAGGTCTGCTCCTGGGAATTATTAATTATTATAGTTGTACAGAATCGGAACTTCATTCTCTTCTGCTAAATATTTACAGCCCCTCCCATGTGCCTCCGCCCGCTCCAGCATTGCTGCAGCTTTGTCCTAAGGCGTCTTAATTCTAAGGCAAGAATTAATCACTGCTTTTCCCTGGGACACACAAAATGATGCTATGGGCACCCACGGCCCCAGGAGCGCTTGCCGACAGCCCTGAGGATGCCAAAGGGCCATGGAGTGACATCAGCTATTGCTGCTTACTTGATGGAAGGAGTTGGGATTGGTTTTGCCAGCGTCTCGCTGCGAAATCACGCACCCCAGCGGTGCTCGAGCCGCGGTTTGCTGTCCCGGGACAATGCGAGGGGGCCCGACGTTATTTTACCCCGTGCTGCCACAGGGAACAGCGGCGCCTTCCAGAGCGATGAGGGCAGCGGGACAAAAGAAAAACCTCTCCTCAGGTCCTCCCAGCCTAATCCTGAAAGCTTCGCTGCTGCAGGGCCCGACTGCTCCCCGCGCTGCGCATCCCTGCCTTCTTAGTTTCCCTTTTGTCCTGGTGATGAATTCAGAATGCCCATCCTCAGGAATATGGGTGTCTCTCTCTCCAATCTACCCTAAAAAGAATTTAAATTAAAAAAATACCACGAGAGAAAAAGAAAATAAGTTCTCTATACCATTCTTCAGGGACATCGAAAGGTGAAGCCAAAACTAAGCAATATAACCCCCAGACTATGTACATACAAAGACATCAGATCTCTTGAAACATAAATATACAGTGTGTAAATCCAGGTGTCACCTAAAAGGTTGAAGACGCAGAACTATTTCACAGACAAAAAGCAAACCAAACTCACCGCGCCAAGCACAGACACACGGCCACGATGTGCGGATCTGCAGGGAAGAGAGCGACCCGGCCGGGTGGTGGTTCCTGTATCCGCACATGCACCTGGGAAGGGTGCCAGTGGTTTTCAGAGGTGCAACACAACCATACGGACATGCCACGTGACTACACTCTAGGGTGCAGGTGAGGTGAGAGGTCGGGAAATGGGATTAGACCCTGAGTCCCCAATTATTTCCAGGCACGTGCTCTGCTGGCGCCGTTAAAGGGGCGCCTCTAACTCGGAGCCAGCAGGTTCTTTAATATTGCTCACCAACAGAGATACCTGGTATCTCCCAGTGCAGACCCGGAACACGCCGGTTGGAATTCTGCACCCTGTGCTTGAAAAGTTACCATGACTTTCATGGAAATAATACAGCCTTGATCAGGGTAAAAGACTAACGGAGGTCTTTAGCCCAATCTTGGAGAGGTTTGCTTTCTACAGCATGGACACGCTACGACAGGCATAAATAGGTACCGGTTACTGTAAAGGGACAATGCAGTGTCTTAATTATTCCAGCATTACCCTTTCTGCTGTTTGGGAAGGTGGGAGAGTGGTTAGGAGATGTGGGGAGGAGAGCTGGTGTTTGATGGAGGCTGCAAGTGGAACAGGTCCAGCTCTAACTGGGAATGTAGGCAGACAGCCAAAAGACGCTTTGAGCTTTACTCGACACGCGGTTTTATGGCATGCAATGAAACTCCTACGACAGCTCTTTCTATAAAGTACACAGCATCTCCAGTCCCACTGGTGGTATCTCACGGGAACAAGTAAAGCCGAGAGTCTGCTTGCAAGGGGAGGCCTCGTATGTGTGTGTGTACGGAGGGAGGGAGGGACCGGGGGTGGGGGGGAAACGTCCTGTTCTGCTGAAACCAAGCTCTTCGGCAAACCTCCTTCCTCCTATCGCTGGCCAGCCTCCCGGATCCGGCAGGCCACCGCCGTGATGAGCGCTGCGCCCTTGCCGCTGCCATCTTCCGACTGGAGGAAGGTCACCTCGCACTTTGGAGACAACTGCTTCACTGTTTTGTGCATGACGGCGGAGAAGCTGCAGTGCACAGCGGGGGAAAGAAGAGCTGCTGGTGTAACTTGCCCTGGGCTGCAGGTGCCAACAGGGAACAACCCCCTGCACACACACCTGCAGAGCTGCCCCCAACAGCAGCTCCAGCAGGACTACAGACAATGGAGAAAGGTGGATGGATGGAGAGAGAGCTGCCAGGCTGGAGGCATCGGCAAGCACAGGCCTGCACGCTCCAGCTTCATGCTTAGGAATATGATTTAGCACTCGACAGGTACAACTGGGTTGATGATCTCAAAGTTTTTTTCCAACCAAACAATTCTATGATTTCCTGATGCTCTCAGACCACAACCTCCTCTGCAAGGCCCAGGGGCTGCCTGTAAGGTGTCCTGTCCAGGTCCTGGAGAAACGTTGTGGCAAAAGACTATATCAGGAACAGATAAGGATGAAAAGGAAGTTAAAGCTGTTCGAGGGGACTGCACGATCACGAAAAGGGGCAAAGAGCCTTTTGGGGGCTGTGGGGAAACTTGGCGAACTGTCCTTAATACTTTACAAGCGCTGAAGGCGGAGTCAAAAGTCGCCGCTGCCGCTGTGCGCGCCACAGCCCCCCCCAATCCCCCGGCTGAACCTCATCGCACCACGAGTCGTACGAGTGCTTTCTTTGGGGTGAGCCAGAATTACCCAATGAAAGGAATGACTGGGAAAGTTTGTACCGGCGTCTGCGAGCTCTTAAATCCGACTGTAAAAAGGGGGAATGCGTCTGAGGACATAAACGGCCCCGTTGCGCCGGCAGGCACCCGATGTTCACCCATCAGAGGGCGGAAGTGCAATGACACAGGAACCGGAAGTGCCCACAGTAGCGGCTGCGCTGATCAAGTGCGGGGCGGCCCGAGCTGTCGGGCTGGCGAGGAATCAGAGGAGGAAGAAGGTGCCACGAAAATGCTGTAACAACCAAGGACTGCTACCTGTTAAACAATTGCAGATGACACTAAGCTGGGAGGAAGTGTGGATCTGCTGGAGGGTAGGGAGGCTCTGCAAAGGGATCTGAACAGGCTGGACCGCTGGGCCGAGGCCAATGGCATGAGGTTCAACAAGGCCAAATGCCGGGTCCTGCACTTGGGGCACAACAACCCTGTGCAGCTACAGACTGGGGGAAGAGTGGCTGGAGAGCTGCACGGAGGAGAAGGACCTGGGGGTGATGGTTGACAGCGACTGACCATGAGCCAGCAGTGTGCCCAGGGGGCCAAGAAGGTCAACGGCATCTTGGCTTGGATCAGAAATGGGGTCACCAGCAGGTCCAGGGAGGGGATTCTCCCTCTGTACTCGGCACTGGTGAGACCGCACCTCGAATACTGTGTTCAGTTCTGGGCCCCTCACCACGAGAAGGATGTTGAGGCTCTGGAGCGTGTCCAGAGAAGAGCAACGAAGCTGGTGAGGGGCTGGAGAACGTCTGACGAGGAGCGGCTGAGAGAGCTGGGGTTGTTTAGCCTGGAGAAGAGGAGGCTGAGGGGAGACCTTATTACTCTCTACAACTACCTAAAAGGAGGTTGTGGAGAGGAGGGAGCTGGGCTCTTCTCCCAAGTGACAAGGGACAGGACAAGAGGGAATGGCCTGAAGCTCCGCCAGGGGAGGTTCAGGTTGGATATCAGAAAAAAAATACTTCACAGAAAGAGTCATTGGGCACTGGCAGAGGCTGCCCAGGGAGGGGGTTGAGTCGCCTTCCCTGGAGGTGTTTAAGGAACGGGTGGGAGGAGAGGCGGGGAGCCGGGAAGGGGCGAGGAGAGGGGAGAAGGGGCGAGGAGAGGGGAGAAGAGGCGAGGAGCGGAGAAGAGGCGGGAGGTGGGCAAGGGGCGGTGCGGTGGAAGGAGGTGGTGCGGGGAGCGGGAGGTGCGGGGGAGCGGGGTCGGGCGGTGCGGGGAGAAAAGACGAGGAGCGGGGAGGGAGCGAGGAGGGGGCGAGGAGGGGGGAAAGGGGCGAAGAGCGGGGAAGGGGCGGGATCGGGGCAGAAGGGGAGGGGCGGTTGTAAAGAGGCGGTGCGGGGAGCGGGAGGCGGTGAGAAGGGGCGGTGAAAGGGGAAGGGGCGGGGAAGGGGCGGGGAAGGGGCGGGGAAGGGGCGAGGGAGGGGCGGGGAAGGGGCGAGGGAGGCGCGAGGGAGGCGCGAGGGAGGCGCGAGGGAGGCGCGAGGGAGGCGCGAGGGAGGCGCGAGGGAGGCGCGAGGGAGGCGCGAGGGAGGCGCGAGGGAGGCGCGAGGGAGGCGCGAGGGAGGCGCGAGGGAGGCGCGAGGGAGGCGCGAGGGAGGCGCGAGGGAGGCGCGGAGCTTTGAGGAGCGGTGGGGGAGCCGGGGTAGTGCGGGGCGAAGAGCGGCCGTGGGAGGTGGGTGAGGGGGTCTGTGCGGTGGGGAGGAGGGGAGCTGAGGGGAGGGAGGAGGGGGAGGCGGGGTGAGGGGGGAGGAGGGGGAGGGGGGGTGAGGGGAGAGGAGGGGGATGAGGGGGGAGGGGGGCGGCGGGGGAGGGGGGTGAGGGGGGGATGAGGGGTGAGGGGGGGTGAGGGGGTAGGAGGGGGTAAGGGGGGAGGAGGGGGATGAGGGGTGAGGGGGGGTGAGGAGGGAGGAGGGGTGAGAGGGTAGGAGGGGAGGGGGGGGGGTGAGGGGTGAGAGGGTAGGACGTAAGGGGGTAGGAGGGGGGAGGGGGCGGGGTAGTGCGGGATGAGGAGCGGCCGTGGGATGCGGGGGGTGGGGTCGTGCAGTGTGGGGGAAGGGGGGGGGGCTGTGCGGGTAGGGGGGTGAGACAGAGATGCGGGGCTTGGGGGGGGTCGTGCAGGGCGAGGGGTGGTGCGGGGGGAAGGGGCGGTGCGGGCTCGGAGCAGGGAATGAGGGGAATGGGGGGAAGGAGCTGGGGTGGGGACACACACCAGAGCCCACATGAACAGGAGCCGCGGTGGAAGGGTCTGGGGGGGCGGGGGGGGAGGTTGTTGGGGCTGTTGTTCCTCAGCAGCAGCAAACGAGGTGTGTGTGGGGGGGGTGGTATGGGGAGAACCCTCTGCCCGGCGCTTGGTCCAGAGGGTGGGTTCCAAACCAGAGAGGAGTGAAGGAGTGATCCCTGTCTGCCTGTTTGTGTAGGAAAAGGTTTAAAAGGACCTCCGAGTACATTTATGAGGTGCTGTTTCTGGGTGGCAATGGCAGTGACATCAAAATCCGTGCCCTGGGAAAAGAGTGGAACCTGCACAAGGTGTATCTGTGCCAGGTGAGCAGCTGCCGTCGCGCTTGCCAGAGAAATTGCGGTTTTAATAAAAGGTTGTCCAGTAAATCACAGAATCACAGAGTTGTTTGGGTTGGAAGGGACCTCAAAGCCCATCCAGTCCCACCCCACTGCCATGGGCAGGGACACCTCCCACTGGATCAGGGGCTCCAAGCCCCATCCAGCCTGGCCTGGAACCCCTCCAGGGATGGGGCAGCCACCACCGCTTTGGGCAACCTGGGCCAGGGCCTCCCCACCCTCAGAGGGAAACATTTCTTCCTCAGATGTCATCTCAATCTCCCCTCTTGCAGCCAAAAATTGCTCCCCCTTGTCCTGTCCCTGCACTCCCTGGTCAAGAACCTCTCCTCAGCTTTCCTGGAGTCCCTTTCCATACTGGAAGCTGCTCTAAGGTCTCCCCAGAGCCTTCTCTTCTCCAGGCTGAATAACCCCAGCTCTCCCAGTCTGCCCTCCTACTTGAGATTTTTCCTTTTTTCTCTTTTTTGTCTTACATTTCTGATGCAGTTAAACATCGTATTTTCAATAGTAATGTTAGGAAGCATAGCTGTCCGATGGAACTCGAGTGTAGGAACCTTAGGTCTCTGTATTTTTTACGCAGCCTTTGTCTTTGAATGAAGGCTCTCTTGCTGTTTTATTGCACAGAAGCTCTGAAAAGGAATGAATCTTAGTGCTCATCTGCAAAAAAATGGTGCTGTTTCCACAGGTGTTTTATTTTGGGCTTGTGAGAGGGTGAAGTTCTCTGTGTTACTTTCTGTGTTTTGGGAGCAAAGAGGTGCTGCTATCTTGAGTCATGTGACAGGAGCAGGGAGAAGCCACACCTTTGTCTTGAAATATCTGATTCCATTATGCTGTTGGTTGTAAAGTGGGAGCCTGAGCCTGGAAGAATCCATTTGAAGCAAGAAGAGTAAAAGGTCATCCAGTTCCATCCCCTGCCCAAGGACACCTCCCACTGGATCAGGGGCTCCAAGCCCCATCCAACCTGGCCTTGAACCCCTCCAGGGATGGGGCAGTCACAACTTCCCTGGGCAACATGTTCCAGTGTCTCACCACTCTCACGGTGAAGAAATTCTTCCTAATGTCCAGTCTAAATCTGCCCCTCTCCAGTTTATACCCGTTCCCCGTCATCCTGTCACCACAAGCCTTTATGAATAGTCCCTCTTCAGTTTTCTTGTAGCCCCTTCATGTACTGGAAGGTCGCTATAAGATCTCCTCGGAGCCTTCTCTTCTTGAGGCTGAACAACCCCAACTCTCTCAGCCTGTCTCTCTCAGCCTCTCCTCATATGGGAGGTGCTCCAGCCCTCAGATCATCTTTGTAGCCTCCTCTGGACCCGTTCCAACAGCTCCATCTCTTTCTTACGTTGAGGATTCCAGAACTGGACACAATTCTCCAGATGAGGTCTCACAAGAGAGGAATAGAGGGACAGAATCCCCTCCCTCGCCCTGCTGGCCACGCTGCTTTGGATGCAGCCCAGGCCACGGTTGGTTTCTGGGCTGCGAGCGCACGTTGCCGGCTCATGTTGATCTTCTTATTGACCAGCGCCCCAAGTCCTTCTCTGCAGGGCAGCTCTCAGTCACATCATCTCCCATCGTGTACTGAGATCAGGGATTGCCCTGACCCCGGTGTAGGACCTTGCACTTGGCCTTGTTGAACCTCTTGAGGTTCTCACAGCCCCCACTTCTCCAGCCTGTCCAGGTCCCTCTGGATGACATCCCATCCTTCCGGTGTGGCAACTGCCCCACTCAGCTTGATGTCGTCTGCAAACCTGCTGAGGGTGCACTCAATCTCGGTGTCTATATCATTGATAAGGATATTAAACAGCACCAGTCCCAGTATGGACCCCTGAGGGACACCACTTGTCAGGGATCTCCATCTGGACTTTGAGCCACTGACCACTACTCTCTGAATACGACCATGCAACCAGTTTCTTATCCACTGTACCATCCACCCGTCAAATCCCTATCCCTCCAATTTAGAGAGAAGGATGTTATGGGGACTGTGTCAAAGGCTTTACAGAAGTCCGGATAGATCACATCCATCGATTTATCAGTGCTGTGATTCCAGTGCCGGTACAGAAATTACCTGGGAACTGTCATTGCTCTCCTGTAGGAAAAAGCATTTTATTTTGCGGGTGTTGGAACCTGTTAAAGATCACAACAAGAGGGCAGGGAGGTCATTTGGCTGTAGCCAAGGACTGACCCACGGCCGCCTCTGGCTAGGGCTAAGGGTAGGTTGGAGCAGGTGGGTGCGGCTGCATTTCTCCTCCGCCCCATTGACCCTCTGCAGGGAACGGAGGATGGCAGCGGGGCTAGGTGCTCAGACCGAGGGTGCACAGCATCCTAGGGGGGCTGGTGCCGCTTCAGCCCTGGCTGTGCCTGGCGATGGTGTTTTTAGTCATCGTCGTTGCGATTCTGTTGTTGGAATCATAGAATCACGGAATGGTTTAGGTTGGAAGGGACCTCAAAGCCCATCCAGTTCCACCCCCTGCCATGGGCAGGGACACCTCCAGCTGGATCAGGGGCTCCAAGCCCTATCTAACCTGGCCTGGAACACTTCCAGGGATGGGGCAGCCACCACTGCTCTGGGCAACCTGGGCCAGTGGCTCACTAACCTCATTGTGAAGAATTTCTTCCTAATGTTTAGTCTAAATCTTCTCCCTTCCAATTTAAAGCCATTTTCTCTCCTTCTGTTGTTCTATGCCCTTGTAAAAAGTCCCTCCCCAGCTTTCCTGGAGCCCCTTTCAGTCCTGGAAGCTGCTCTAGAGTCTCCTCAGAGCCTTCTCCTCTCTGCCTGAGTAACTCCAACTCTCTCAGCCAGTCCTCATAGCAGAGGTGCTCCAGCCCTCTGATCATCTTTGTAGCCTCCTCTGGACCCATTCCGACAGTTCCATCTCCTTCTTACATTGGGGGTTCCAGAACTGGACACAGGGCTCCAGGTGGGGCCTCACAAGAGAGGAGCAGAGGGGCAGAATCCCCTCCCTTGACCTGTTCGACTTGTTGCTACGTCTCGAGTTGGTGAAGCTTGTCCTGAAAACTTAGTGTGGGTTGATGACTAAAACTGAGTATTAAATCACTTTTGAACAGAATTTGAAAGTTGGGAATTGGTTTTGGCGAGGCCTGATTGTACCAGTGATGGTCTTGTGAGGTGGAATTTTGTGGCGGAGTTACCGATCATGTCCGTCAGATTTGTATCTCAATTCATGCTCTGTCATTGGAACTCTGTTGCTATAGGTAAAATGCTTCTGTAGGTTAAAAATAACGCTCCATGAAATGAGGACTTCTCTGCCTTGTTGAACAGACTGTCTCAGTCGGAATGTTGGTGTCCCTCGTCTCTCCAGTGACTGTGTGTAGTTTGGTAAATGACAGGAAGGTGCTGCTCTCTCTGTTCATGGCAGATGCGAGAAGGCGAGGATTGCCTTTTTATGATGCTGTTTACTAAAATGGCAAATACTTATGAAAATGAGGAGTTACAAAGCCAAGGAGCCTCACAGGGACTGGTGAGAGGAATAAGATCCTGTTTCTGAGTAGTGTGTTGTGTGTCATCACAGAGAGGGGATCTGCTGAAGGTGTAGGAATGGCTATGTAATGGAATTGAAGTTGGATTTGATGTTGTTTGAGAGGTACACCACCACACTGAGGAAACCGGGAGGAGAAGTACAAAAATAAGGAAGCCTCTCTATAATATAATAGCAGTCAGTTACTAAAAATAAATATTGTAAACACGAAATAACAACATCAGGTGAATCTACAGTCTCTTGTTCCTGTTAGCAGCCCCACAGTCTTTGGCTTTATTGATGTCCCCCTGTCCCACACAGAGCCATCACCTGCACTGAGATGCCTTTTCTTTGCTTCGAGTCAGAAAGACGTCAGACTGGTTAGAGATGTCAACAAGATCCATAACTGGACTCTCATACTCCACATCGCGTTGTGACCAGGAATTTTCACCCTCTCTCCTCCGACAGAGAGGTGTTTAAGGAACGGGTGGATGAAGTGCTAAGGGACATGGTTTAGGGAGTGTTAGGAATGGTTGGACTCGATGATCCAGTGGGTCCTTTCCAACCTGGTGATTCTGTGAATTGATACAAACATTATCTTATAATATATGTGCATATTGTAAGTGTTGTATGTGTTCGGTACCGTGTATAGTTTAAATATTCATACCATCGTGCTATTCTTATTGACTGGTCGTAAACAATATTGTATGGATATATTAAGCCAGCTCTCAAAAGAGTGGTTCTGTGTGTGTATGCGTGTGTGTGTTTAAAGCGCTTTAAACGTTTGTAAGATTTGCAAGTTGGGTTTTGGTTATAGGAGCTTGAGCCTCTGTTTGTTTCGATTAATCTTAAAAATGCAACTCTGAGACCTTTCAGTCTCAAACGTCCACTAAGCCAGCAAACAGGTAGATTTACCTGGGACCTTTGAAGTGAAAGGCTGCAGAGAACACAATTTCAAATTGAAAAAAAAAAAAATACAAAAAGAACGTAGACAATAGAAAAAGAAAATGGAAAAAAACCCAGCCCTATAGCTGTGTGTGAGTTTCCCCCCCACCCTATTCCCCCCACAGCCCTGTGGCTGTGTGTGAGGTTCCCCCCCCCCCATTCCTCCCCGCCCTTATTCCTGATATGTGAAGGTTTTTTGTTTTGTTTCAGCTTGGCAGTCCTTATCTTTCTCTAGGGGAGTAACAATTTATGAAGAACACTCTGCATTCCAGTGTCCGTTATAAGAACCGTTTGATGAACTGGCACTGCAGACACTGAGGGATATGCTGAGAGATAAAGGACTTGTTGTTGCACCTGAAAAAGTACAAAGGTCGGCTCTGTGGAAGTATTTGGGCTGGCGCATTTCTGATGCCCAAATCCCACCACAGAAAATTGAACTGACGACCAGTTTACGTGCTGTTAAAGATGTTCAAACGTTGTTAGGGAATGGGTCCACCGTTGTGTGGACATTTCCAACTCTGATATTGCTCCCTTGACTGTGTTGTTGCACAATGCTGACACAGCCTCCAAAACTGAGCTTACCGCAGATCAAAGGACTCTTTTACAAAAAATCAGTTGTCGCTTACAAAATATCTTGGTCATCTTGGAAGATCCTGAATTTACCGATATCGCTTTTGGTTTGTAGCAATAGTGAATCCCCGTATGCAGTCATCTGTCAATGGCAAAACAAAAGAGGGGAATCTGGGAAGGACGGAGACCTGAATGACCCTGCCATTGCCAGTAGTAAGAGAACTGATAAAGCTGAATCATTCTGGGTATTGGAATGGGTGTTTCTGGGTGTGCAGCCAAAAACGAGCATTCAAACCAGACCCGAAGCTGTGGCAGAGTTAGTACGAAAAGGCAGATCTCGAATTATTGAGATCAGTGGTCAAGAACCTGCAGACACTAGCATTCCAGTTAATGCTGTAGACCTAGAGTGGTGGTTACGAAATGTAATACCACTATTCAGGAAGCCCTATTAGGATTTGAAGGACAAATACATTTGCAGCAGCCGCAAGGGAAAAAAGTGGCAGATATTGTCACGAAATCAGTGGCTGGAGAGAACGAAAGTCAGTATGCAACCACTGGTGGATGGCCTTACTGTATATACTGAGGCCGGAAAACGACTGCATGGTGCTGTTTGTGTATGGCACGAACGTGCTGAATGGCACAAGCATATTTTGGAGGGACAGCCCCAAGATTCTTTACAGACCTTAGAATTAACTGCTGTTGGTTGGGCCCTGTTGAATTGGCTAACCACCCCTCTTAATGTTGTAACGCACTCGTATGTAGCAGGAGTAGTCCCAAGATTAGAGGATGCTCTTCTAAGACAACTAACCCAAGATTAGGAGCATTGTTTGTGCAATTACGCTCCACGCTTCAACCACGCACAGAGCCTTGTTGTGTTATTCATGTGCGAAGTCATCAACTTGACGTAGGACTAGGAAGGGGTAATCAGGTAGCAGATAGCTTCGTTAGTCCAGCTCAGCATATGCCCCCTATGGGCAAGAGCGAAGCATTCGATAAATATGATAATTGGGATAACAAACTTCCAATTGGATCCGAACCACAAGAACTTCAACTTGTGGATTCATTGAATGCTACGTATTGTTTTTTGTTTTTTTTTTTTGTTGTTTTTATAGGTTTAGCATCGTGGTCTGAGGTATAGAAGGAAACAAGACTAGCGGACCAAGCAGCACCAACAATAATTAATCCCATGGGGAACAGCAGTGATTGGGAGCGGAAATGGTGCAACATTACAATACGAAATAAAACTCACTCCGCTCCTGGCACTGCATTACCAAGACGATTACCACCAGGATACCTTTCGATCTGTGGTAATCGAGCGTGGGCAGGCATGCCCTCTAACCCGAAGGGTGGACCATGTACCCTTGGTCAGCCCAGTTTGGGCGTTCCATATCATCATCCAAATCAAACTCATCCCACTAGGTGGAAAAGAGACCTGAATTCTTGGGAAAGATTTTTGCATTTCTTTTGCTATCAAGAGTCGCAGCCATAAAAGCGCATAAAAACTTAGAAGAATTATTTTGTTGGGTAGTGAAGCAAGCCAACATGACAAGTCGAATTTTGTCTGAACTGGCTGCAGCAATAAATTTTTCTTCTTTTTTTTTTGTTATTGGCGCATGGTCATGGCTGTGATGATTTTGACCTAGGTCTCTCCTTTTTTTCTTTTCTTTGATTTGAATGGATTATCCAACTGGTTAGGATTGACTGGTTGGCTTAGGAGCGTATTAATGTTGTTGATAGTTATACTTGTAGAAATAGCTCTTTTCAGTTGTGTAAGGTTATGTCTAAGACAAATGCTATCACGAATAACAAATGAACCCTGGCTTGTTCAAAACAAAAAGGGGGAATTGTGGAAGAATGGCTCATGATTTAATAGCAGTGAACAATCCAGGGTTTGCTGTCTGTAGCTAGGCCTGACCTTGAGATAAAATAAAAGGGAGTAGAATACAAGAATGTGGAATCCAGCGCGGGAAAGTCCCGAAGAGTTGTGATGAGAACTTTGTATCTGCCCCTTTTGCGTGCTCAAGAGCGTCTGGCCAGTTGCGTGACAGCATAAGGTGCGTGAACAGCGGGACATAACCAATTAGGATTTGTTATTCCGGGTCCGCCTCCCACTCCAACAGCCACCAAAGAGCCCAGGAGCCCTCTAGTGATGGCACAGCCACTGTCACAGCAGTCAAGAGAATTATAGAACGGTTTCAGTTTGAAGGGACCTCAAAGCCCATCCAGTTCCAGCCACTGGATGATGCAGACACTGGATCAGGGGCTCCAAGGCCCATCCAACCTGGCCTTGAACACCTCCAGGGACAGGGCAGCCACGACTTCTCTGGCCAACCAGAAATGCACCAACGTGCATTTCCAGTGGTCTTGCTGGAACAGGTTGCCTGGAGAGATTGTGGAGTCTCTATCCTTGGAGGTCTTCAAAATTATTGGGCAACTGGCTCTAGGTGGCCCTGCTTGAGCAGGGGTATCGGACCCAATGAACTCCAGAGGTCCATTCCAACCTCAACTAGTCCATGCCTCTGTAATTCCATATGCAACTGGACAGGAAGAAGGTGGGTGATTTATGCAGGTGTAGTGACACTGGCTGGAAGAGCACTCTGGATTTCTTTATTGTATTTCCCCTCTCTCTGGTCTTGCAGCTGCCCCGGGGAGAAGGAGGCCCTGCAGACACAGATGTTTGGGCTGCCAGCTACCAAGGACAAGAGGTGGGCACGTAGAGTCCAGCACCTGGGGAGGAACAGCCCCTGCACCAGGACAGGTTGGGGATGACCTGGAAAGCAGCTATCAGTACTGCCCATTCCAAGGCAGAGTTGCCCGTCGAGGCGGCGGTTACCGTCACGCGTCATTCCGAGGCGGCAGTTACCTGTCCCGGCCGTTCCGAAGCAGACGCTGCCGGTGCAAGTAGCGGGCGCTGCCGAGGCACAGCCGCCGGTTCCGGCCGGAGCTCCCGGTCCCCGGGCCCGTTCCGGGGCGATGGGGGGGCTGATCAGCCGTGTGCTGTGGGGCACAAGGCGAGGGAGGAAGCGGGAGCGCAGCGAGAGAGACGACAGTGACAGCGACGACGGCAGAGGGCAGCACAGCCGGTGCGGGCAGGGAAGGGGCGGTGTGGGGAGCGGCGCCGGGGCAGAAGGGGCGCTGCAGGGTCGGGTGGGCGCAGGGGAGCGGAGAGAAGGGGCGAGGGGGCGCTGCGGGGCCGGGGAAGCGGTGCGGTGGGAGGAGGGGCGTGCGGGGCCGGCAGCGGAGGAGCGGTGGAGGGGCGCTGGGTGTGGGGAGAAGGGGGGGGGGGATCATCTTTCCAAAATTTATTTAACATCTTCTAAAACTTTTCACTGAACTTGGTTTCTTACATTGTTTCTATACACAGTCAGATTTGCTTTGTTATAATTGTCTTGAGGCTTATATAAAAATAAGCATTTAAAATGCCCGAAGAGTGATTTTTGCTTTAAAATTGTGCTACTGCACGTGACCCCCAAGACAGCAGAGAGACTCCTGGGAATGAGGGTACCCCAAGCAGTGTAAAAATATACATCAAAATAAACAAAAACTCTGTCCTCCAAAGTGAAGGTCTGCTCCTGGGAATTATTAATTATTATAGTTGTACAGAATCGGAACTTCATTCTCTTCTGCTAAATATTTACAGCCCCTCCCATGTGCCTCCGCCCGCTCCAGCATTGCTGCAGCTTTGTCCTAAGGCGTCTTAATTCTAAGGCAAGAATTAATCACTGCTTTTCCCTGGGACACACAAAATGATGCTATGGGCACCCACGGCCCCAGGAGCGCTTGCCGACAGCCCTGAGGATGCCAAAGGGCCATGGAGTGACATCAGCTATTGCTGCTTACTTGATGGAAGGAGTTGGGATTGGTTTTGCCAGCGTCTCGCTGCGAAACACGCACCCCAGCGGTGCTCGAGCCGCGGTTTGCTGTCCCGGGACAATGCGAGGGGGCCCGACGTTATTTTACCCCGTGCTGCCACAGGGAACAGCGGCGCCTTCCAGAGCGATGAGGGCAGCGGGACAAAAGAAAAACCTCTCCTCAGGTCCTCCCAGCCTAATCCTGAAAGCTTCGCTGCTGCAGGGCCCGACTGCTCCCCGCGCTGCGCATCCCTGC
Source organism: Cuculus canorus (assembly GCF_017976375.1). Lineage (NCBI taxonomy): Eukaryota > Metazoa > Chordata > Aves > Cuculiformes > Cuculidae > Cuculus > Cuculus canorus. Next base: position 5,406,655 of record NC_071426.1, on the reverse strand, counting down.
CTTCTTAGTTTCCCTTTTGTCCTGGTGATGAATTCAGAATGCCCATCCTCAGGAATATGGGTGTCTCTCTCTCCAATCTACCCTAAAAAGAATTTAAATTAAAAAAATACCACGAGAGAAAAAGAAAATAAGTTCTCTATACCATTCTTCAGGGACATCGAAAGGTGAAGCCAAAACTAAGCAATATAACCCCCAGACTATGTACATACAAAGACATCAGATCTCTTGAAACATAAATATACAGTGTGTAAATCCAGGTGTCACCTAAAAGGTTGAAGACGCAGAACTATTTCACAGACAAAAAGCAAACCAAACTCACCGCGCCAAGCACAGACACACGGCCACGATGTGCGGATCTGCAGGGAAGAGAGCGACCCGGCCGGGTGGTGGTTCCTGTATCCGCACATGCACCAGGGAAGGGTGCCAGTGGTTTTCAGAGGTGCAACACAACCATACGGACATGCCACGTGACTACACTCTAGGGTGCAGGTGAGGTGAGAGGTCGGGAAATGGGATTAGACCCCGAGTCCCCAATTATTTCCAGGCACGTGCTCTGCTGGCGCCGTTAAAGGGGCGCCTCTAACTCGGAGCCAGCAGGTTCTTTAATATTGCTCACCAACAGAGATACCTGGTATCTCCCAGTGCAGACCCGGAACACGCCGGTTGGAATTCTGCACCCTGTGCTTGAAAAGTTACCATGACTTTCATGGAAATAATACAGCCTTGATCAGGGTAAAAGACTAACGGAGGTCTTTAGCCCAATCTTGGAGAGGTTTGCTTTCTACAGCATGGACACGCTACGACAGACATAAATAGGTACCGGTTACTGTAAAGTGACAATGCAGTGTCTTAATTATTCCAGCATTACCCTTTCTGCTGTTTGGGAAGGTGGGAGAGTGGTTAGGAGATGTGGGGAGGAGAGCTGGTGTTTGATGGAGGCTGCAAGTGGAACAGGTCCAGCTCTAACTGGGAATGTAGGCAGACAGCCAAAAGACGCTTTGAGCTTTACTCGACACGCGGTTTTATGGCATGCAATGAAACTCCTACGACAGCTCTTTCTATAAAGTACACAGCATCTCCAGTCCCACTGGTGGTATCTCGCGGGAACAAGTAAAGCCGAGAGTCTGCTTGCAAGGGGAGGCCTCGTATGTGTGTGTGCGGAGGGAGGGACCGGGGGTGGGGGGGAAACGTCCTGTTCTGCTGAAACCAAGCTCTTCGGCAAACCTCCTTCCTCCTGTCGCTGGCCAGCCTCCCGGATCCGGCAGGCCACCGCCGTGATGAGCGCTGCGCCCTTGCCGCTGCCATCTTCCGACTGGAGGAAGGTCACCTCGCACTTTGGAGACAACTGCTTCACTGTTTTGTGCATGACGGCGGAGAAGCTGCAGGGCACAGCGGGGGAAAGAAGAGCTGCTGGTGTAACTTGCCCTGGGCTGCAGGTGCCAACAGGGAACAACCCCCTGCACACACACCTGCAGAGCTGCCCCCAACAGCAGCTCCAGCAGGACTACAGACAATGGAGAAAGGTGGATGGATGGATGGAGAGAGAGCTGCCAGGCTGGAGGCATCGGCAAGCACAGGCCTGCACGCTCCAGCTTCATGCTTAGGAATATGATTTAGCACTCGACAGGTACAACTGTGTTGATGATCTCAAAGTTTTTTTCCAACCAAACAATTCTATGATTTCCTGATGCTCTCAGACCACAACCTCCTCTGCAAGGCCCAGGGGCTGCCTGTAAGGTGTCCTGTCCAGGTCCTGGAGAAACGTTGTGGCAAAAGACTATATCAAGAACAGATAAGGATGAAAAGGAAGTTAAAGCTGTTCGAGGGGACTGCACGATCACGAAAAGGGGCAAAGAGCCTTTTGGGGGCTGTGGGGAAACTTGGCGAACTGTCCTTAATACTTTACAAGCGCTGAAGGCGGAGTCAAAAGTCGCCGCTGCCGCTGTGCGCGCCACAGCCCCCCCCAATCCCCCGGCTGAACCTCATCGCACCACGAGTCGTACGAGTGCTTTCTTTGGGGTGAGCCAGAATTACCCAATGAAAGGAATGACTGGGAAAGTTTGTACCGGCGTCTGCGAGCTCTTAAATCCGACTGTAAAAAGGGGGAATGCGTCTGAGGACATAAACGGCCCCGTTGCGCCGGAGGCACCCGATGTTCACCCATCAGAGGGCGGAAGTGCAATGACACAGGAACCGGAAGTGCCCACAGTAGCGGCTGCGCTGATCAAGTGCGGGGCGGCCCGAGCTGTCGGGCTGGCGAGGAATCAGAGGAGGAAGAAGATGCCACGAAAATGCTGTAACAACCAAGGACTGCTACCTGTTAAACAATTGCAGATGACACTAAGCTGGGAGGAAGTGTGGATCTGCTGGAGGGTAGGGAGGCTCTGCAAAGGGATCTGAACAGGCTGGACCGCTGGGCCGAGGCCAATGGCATGAGGTTCAACAAGGCCAAATGCCGGGTCCTGCACTTGGGGCACAACAACCCTGTGCAGCTACAGACTGGGGGAAGAGTGGCTGGAGAGCTGCACGGAGGAGAAGGACCTGGGGGTGATGGTTGACAGCGACTGACCATGAGCCAGCAGTGTGCCCAGGGGGCCAAGAAGGCCAACGGCATCTTGGCTTGGATCAGAAATGGGGTCACCAGCAGGTCCAGGGAGGGGATTCTCCCTCTGTACTCGGCACTGGTGAGACCGCACCTCGAATACTGTGTTCAGTTCTGGGCCCCTCACCACGAGAAGGATGTTGAGGCTCTGGAGCGTGTCCAGAGAAGAGCAACGAAGCTGGTGAGGGGCTGGAGAACGTCTGACGAGGAGCGGCTGAGAGAGCTGGGGTTGTTTAGCCTGGAGAAGAGGAGGCTGAGGGGAGACCTTATTACTCTCTACGACTACCTAAAAGGAGGTTGTGGAGAGGAGGGAGCTGGGCTCTTCTCCCAAGTGACAAGGGACAGGACAAGAGGGAATGGCCTGAAGCTCCGCCAGGGGAGGTTCAGGTTGGATATCAGAAAAAAAATACTTCACAGAAAGAGTCATTGGGCACTGGCAGAGGCTGCCCAGGGAGGGGGTTGAGTCGCCTTCCCTGGAGGTGTTTAAGGAACGGGTGGATGAAGTGCTGAGGGACATGGTTTAGGGAGTGTTAGGAATGGTTGGACTCGATGATCCAGTGGGTCCTTTCCAACCTGGTGATTCTGTGTATTGATACAAACATTATCTTATAATATATGTGCATATTGTAAGTGTTGTATGTGTTCGGTACCGTGTAGAGTTTAAATATTCATACCATCGTGCTATTCTTATTGACTGGTCGTAAACAATATTGTATGGGTATATTAAGCCAGCTCTCAAAAGAGTGGTTCTGTGTGTGTATGCGTGTGTGTGTTTAAAGCGCTTTAAACAGTTGTAAGATTTGCAAATTGGGTTTTGGTTATAGGAGCTTGAGCCTCTGTTTGTTTCGATTAATCTTAAAAATGCAACTCTGAGACCTTTCAATCTCAAACGTCCACTAAGCCAGCAAACAGGTAGATTTACCTGGGACCTTTGAAGTGAAAGGCTGCAGAGGACACAATTTCAAACTGAAAAAAAAAAAATACAAAAAGAACGTGGACAATAGAAAATGGAAAAAAACCCAGCCCTATAGCTGTGTGTGAGTTTCCCCCCACCCTATTCCCCTCACAGCCCTGTGGCTGTGTGTGAGGTTCCCCCCCCCCATTCCTCCCCGCCCTTACTCCTGATATGTGAAGGTTTTTTGTTTTGTTTCAGCTTGGCAGTCCTTATCTTTCTCTAGGGGAGTAACAATTTATGAAGAACACTCTGCATTCCAGTGTCCGTTATAAGAACCGTTTGATGAACTGGCACTGCAGACACTGAGGGATATGCTGAGAGATAAAGGACTTGTTGTTGCACCTGAAAAAGTACAAAGGTCGGCTCTGTGGAAGTATTTGGGCTGGCGCATTTCTGATGCCCAAATCCCACCACAGAAAATTGAACTGACGACCAGTTTACGTGCTGTTAAAGATGTTCAAACGTTGTTAGGGAATATTCAATGGGTCCACCGTTGTGTGGACATTTCCAACTCTGATATTGCTCCCTTGACTGTGTTGTTGCACAATGCTGACACAGCCTCCAAAACTGAGCTTACCGCAGATCAAAGGACTCTTTTACAAAAAATCAGTTGTCGCTTACAAAATATCTTGGTCATCTTGGAAGATCCTGAATTTACCGATATCGCTTTTGGTTTGTAGCAATAGTGAATCCCCGTATGCAGTCATCTGTCAATGGCAAAACAAAAGAGGGGAATCTGGGAAGGACAGAGACCTGAATGACCCTGCCATTGCCAGTAGTAAGAGAACTGATAAAGCTGAATCATTCTGGGTATTGGAATGGGTGTTTCTGGGTGTGCAGCCAAAAACGAGCATTCAAACCAGACCCGAAGCTGTGGCAGAGTTAGTACGAAAAGGCAGATCTCGAATTATTGAGATCAGTGGTCAAGAACCTGCAGACACTAGCATTCCAGTTAATGCTGTAGACCTAGAGTGGTGGTTACGAAATGTAATACCACTATTCAGGAAGCCCTATTAGGATTTGAAGGACAAATACATTTGCAGCAGCCGCAAGGGAAAAAAGTGGCAGATATTGTCACGAAATCAGTGGCTGGAGAGAACGAAAGTCAGTATGCAACCACTGGTGGATGGCCTTACTGTATATACTGAGGCCGGAAAACGACTGCATGGTGCTGTTTGTGTATGGCACGAACGTGCTGAATGGCACAAGCATATTTTGGAGGGACAGCCCCAAGATTCTTTACAGACCTTAGAATTAACTGCTGTTGGTTGGGCCCTGTTGAATTGGCTAACCACCCCTCTTAATGTTGTAACGCACTCGTATGTAGCAGGAGTAGTCCCAAGATTAGAGGATGCTCTTCTAAGACAACTAACCCAAGATTAGGAGCATTGTTTGTGCAATTACGCTCCACGCTTCAACCACGCACAGAGCCTTGTTGTGTTATTCATGTGCGAAGTCATCAACTTGACGTAGGACTAGGAAGGGGTAATCAGGTAGCAGATAGCTTCGTTAGTCCAGCTCAGCATATGCCCCCTATGGATAAATTTTGTCTAGCAAGACAGAGTCACGACCAATTTCACCAGAATGCCAAAGGATTAAAACGACAGTATGGCTTAACAGAGAATGAAGCCCGTAGTATTGTACAAGCCTGTCCAAGATGTGGAAATCACGGTCCAGGAATAGGGATCGGAGTTAACCCTAAAGGACTAAAGTCCTCAGAGCTTTGGCAAAGGGATGTCACTCACATTGGGGAATTTGGAAGACTAAAATATGTTCACGTGACAATCGATACCTTTTCAAAATTTGTATGGGCAACCGCATTACCTGGTGAGAAAGCACAACATGTGTGTAAACACCTGTGTGTAAAAACATGTGTGTTGTCCTGCTTTGCTGTAATGGGGGTGCCTGAGACCATAAAAACAGATAATGGGCCTGCCTATACTAGTCAAAAGACGAGGGTCTTTTTGTCCAAGTGGGGAGTACAACATATCACAGGAATCCCGCACTCTCCCACTGGGCAGGCTTTAGTGGAGCGAACTCATCAAGTGTTGAAAGATTATTTACAAAGACAAAAAGACACTGAAATGGACGTGCAAATGAGATTGAATAAGGTTTTGTTCACATTAAACTATTTGTGTTTAATGAGTGATAGAGAAGAGCCACCGGTGATAATACATCATCAAAGTATAAGGTTGAATGAAAAGACAATTATCGCCAGCTTTCGAGTATTATATAGAGATCCAGTAACAGGAATATGGAAAGGACCTGTTGCTGTAATATTTAATGGTCGAGGATATATGTGTGTTTCCACAGAAGGTGGTCCTAGGTGGATACCAGCAAAAAGCATTCGACCCTATCTACAGACATCATCAGAATGTGATCAACGGCCTACACAAGAAGATCCTGCACAGGAATGAATGAAGAAAGCTGTAATTGTGGGAATTGTGATCCCTGGGTGTTGCATAATTGCGGTGACCGTGATAATAATCAGTGGCCCTGTAATACGGACTATTAAGGATCAAAATTGGAAGAAAGTAAAAGAAAACTGTAGGCATTCTTGTAAATGGAAACGGTATCAAAAATGAGGCAGTTTGGCTGTGTTTAGTATGTTTAAAACTAGTCATTGCAGTCAACCACCTAGCATTGTTTGATCTGCGACAAAATGTATGGGTTACTCTTGTACAAGTCTTGAACATTACTAGTTTTGTGCCAGTTTGGCGACCCCAAGCTTACCATTTGTGACTTGTCTTATAGGAGTTCCCATAAAAAAAAAAAAAAAAAAATTATTATTTTTTTTTAACTTTAATCAAACAATGCAAGAGTTGAAGTCACAGTTTAACATCACTAGTAACCTACCCTTTCGATGGGAAAACAAGAGCGAAGCATTCGATAAATATGATAATTGGGATAACAAACTTCCAATTGGATCCGAACCACAAGAACTTCAACTTGTGGATTCATTGAATGCTACGTATTGTTTTGTTTTTTTTTTTTTTGTTTATTTTTATAGGTTTAGCATCGTGGTCTGAGGTATAGAAGGAAACAAGACTAGTGGACCAAGCAGCACCAACAATAATTAATCCCATGGGGAACAGCAGTGATTGGGAGTGGAAACGGTGCAACATTACAATACGAAATAAAACTCACTCCGCTCCTGGCACTGCATTACCAAGACGATTACCACCAGGATACCTTTCGATCTGTGGTAATCGAGCGTGGGCAGGCATGCCCTCTAACCCGAAGGGTGGACCATGTACCCTTGGTCAGCCCAGTTTGGGCGTTCCATATCATCATCCAAATCAAACTCATCCCACAAGGTGGAAAAGAGACCTGAATTATGGAATGCTTGGGAAAGATTTTTGCATTTCTTTTGCTATCAAGAGTCGCAGCCATAAAAGCGCATAAAAACTTAGAAGAATTATTTTGTTGGGTAGTGAAGCAAGCCAACATGACAAGTCGAATTTTGTCTGAACTGGCTGCAGCAATAAATTTTTCTTCTTTTTTTTTGTTATTGGCGCATGGTCATGGCTGTGATGATTTTGACCTAGGTCTCTCCTTTTTTTCTTTTCTTTGATTTGAATGGATTATCCAACTGGTTAGGATTGACTGGTTGGCTTAGGAGCGTATTAAAAACGGGATTAATGTTGTTGATAGTTACACTTGTAGAAATAGCTCTTTTCAGTTGTGTAAGGTTATGTCTAAGACAAATGCTGTCACGAAAAACAAATGAACCCTGGCTTGTTCAAAACAAAAAGGGGGAATTGTGGAAGAATGGCTCATGATTTAATAGCAGTGAACAATCCAGGGTTTGCTGTCTGTAGCTAGGCCTGACCTTGAGATAAGATAAAAGGGAGTAGAATACAAGAATGTGGAATCCAGCGCGGGAAAGTCCCGAAGAGTTGTGATGAGAACTTTGTATCTGCCCCTTTTGCGTGCTCAAGAGCGTCTGGCCAGTTGCGTGACAGCATAAGGCGCGTGAACAGCGGGACATAACCAATTAGGATTTGTTTTGTTAGCGCGTGCACTATTGGGATAAGTCTATAAGAAGTGTAAGGTGCATGAATAAAGGAGAACAATCATACTCATATTGAGACTCCATCGTTACTCCGGGTCCGCCTCCCACTCCAACAGCCACCAAAGAGCCCAGGAGCCCTCTAGTGATGGCACAGCCACTGTCACAGCAGTCAAGAGAATTATAGAAGGGTTTCAGTTTGAAGGGACCTCAAAGCCCATCCAGTTCCAGCCACTGGATGATGCAGACACTGGATCAGGGGCTCCAAGGCCCATCCAACCTGGCCTTGAACACCTCCAGGGACAGGGCAGCCACGACTTCTCTGGCCAACCAGAAATGCACCAACGTGCATTTCCAGTGGTCTTGCTGGAACAGGTTGCCTGGAGAGATTGTGGAGTCTCTATCCTTGGAGGTCTTCAAAATTATTGGGCAACTGGCTCTAGGTGGCCCTGCTTGAGCAGGGGTATCGGACCCAATGAACTCCAGAGGTCCATTCCAACCTCAACTAGTCCATGCCTCTGTAATTCCATATGCAACTGGACAGGAAGAAGGTGGGCGATTTATGCAGGTGTAGTGACACTGGCTGGAAGACCACTCTGGATTTCTTTATTGTATTTCCCCTCTTTCTGGTCTTGCAGCTGCCCCGGGGAGAAGGAGGCCCTGCAGACACAGATGTTTGGGCTGCCAGCTACCAAGGACAAGAGGTGGGCACGTAGAGTCCAGCATTCTGGGGAGGAACAGCCCCTGCACCAGGACAGGTTGGGGATGACCTGGAAAGCAGCTATCAGTACTGCCCATTCCAAGGCAGAGTCGCCCGTCCCGGCTGTTCCGAGGCCGGTGTTATCGGTGCCGGCTGTTCCAAGGTGGGGGTCACCAATACTAGCAGTCCCCAAGCTGTGATTAACAGTAACAGCCTCTCCAAGGTGCCATTAGCAGTACCGGCCGTTTCGAGGCGGCGGTTACCGTCACGCGTCATTCCGAGGCGGCAGTTACCTGTCCCGGCCGTTCCGAAGCAGACGCTGCCGGTGCCGGTGCAAGTAGCGGGCGCTGCCGAGGCACAGCCGCCGGTTCCGGCCGGAGCTCCCGGTCCCCGGGCCCGTTCCGGGGCGATGGGGGGGCTGATCAGCCGTGTGCTGTGGGGCACAAGGCGAGGGAGGAAGCGGGAGCGCAGCGAGAGAGACGACAGCGACAGCGACGACGGCAGAGGGCAGCACAGCCGGTGCGGGCAGGGAAGGGGCGGTGTGGGGAGCGGCGCCGGGGCAGAAGGGGCGCTGCAGGGTCGGGTGGGCGCAGGGGAGCGGAGAGAAGGGGCGAGGGGGCGCTGCGGGGCCGGGGAAGCGGTGCGGTGGGAGGAGGGGCGTGCGGGGCCGGCAGCGGAGGAGCGGTGGAGGGTCGCTGGGTGTGGGGAGAAGGGGAGTGCGGGGCCGGGGGACGATGCGGGGAGAAGGGGCGAGAAGCGGGGGGAGAAGGGGCGAGAAGCGGGGGGAGAAGGGGCGAGAAGCGGGGGGGGAAGGGGCGAGAAGCGGGGGGGGAAGGGGCGAGAAGCGGGGGGAGAAGGGGCGAGAAGCGGGGGGGGAAGGAGCGAGAAGCGGGGGAGAAGGGGCGAGAAGCGGGGGGGGAAGGGGCGAGAAGCAGGGGGGGAAGGAGCGGAGCGGTTTGCGGCAACGACCGCGCCGTGCGGGGCGAGAAGAGGGAGACGCGGGGGAGCGGGGTCGGACCGCGCGGGGAGAAGAGGCGAGGAGGGAGGAAGGAGTGAGGAAGTGCAGAGAAGGCTGGGAAAGGGGCGGTGCGGGCAGCGGGAGGCGGGGAGAAGAGGCGGGAGCGGAGAAGGGGGGGGGAGAGGGGAGAAGAGGCGAGAAGAGGGGAGAAGGGGCGAGGAGGGGAGAAGAGGCGAGGAGAGGGGAGAAGAGGCGAGGAGGGGAGAAGGGGCGAGGAGGGGAGAAGGGGCGAGGAGAGGGGAGAAGGGGCGAGGAGGGGAGAAGAGGCGAGGAGGGGAGAAGGGGCGAGGAGAGGGGAGAAGAGGCGAGGAGGGGAGAAGGGGCGAGGAGAGGGGAGAAGGGGCGAGGAGGGGAGAAGGGGCGAGGAGGGGAGAAGAGGCGAGGAGAGGGGAGAAGGGGCGAGGAGGGGAGAAGGGGCGAGGAGAGGGGAGAAGAGGCGAGGAGGGGAGAAGGGGTGAGGAGAGGGGAGAAGGGGCGAGGAGGGGAGAAGGGGCGAGGAGAGGGGAGAAGGGGCGAGGAGGGGAGAAGGGGCGAGGAGGGGAGAAGAGGCGAGGAGAGGGGAGAAGAGGCGAGGAGGGGAGAAGAGGCGAGGAGAGGAGAGAAGAGGCGAGGAGGGGAGAAGGGGCGAGGAGGGGAGAAGAGGCGAGGAGAGGGGAGAAGAGGCGAGGAGGGGAGAAGGGGCGAGGAGAGGGGAGAAGGGGCGAGGAGAGGGGAGAAGGGGCGAGGAGGGGAGAAGAGGCGAGGAGGGGAGAAGGGGCGAGGAGAGGGGAGAAGAGGCGAGGAGAGGGGAGAAGAGGCGAGGAGGAGAGGAGAAGAGGCGAGGAGAGGGGAGAAGGGGCGAGGAGAGGGGAGAAGGGGCGAGGAGGGGAGAAGAGGCAAGGAGGGGAGAAGAGGCGAGGAGAGGGGAGAAGAGGCGAGGAGGGGAGAAGGGGCGAGGAGAGGGGAGAAGGGGCGAGGAGGGGAGAAGGGGCGAGGAGGGGAGAAGGGGCGAGGAGAGGAGAAGAGGCGAGGGGAGGGGAGAAGGGGCGAGGAGAGGAGAAGAGGCGAGGGGAGGGGAGAAGGGGCGAGGAGGGGAGAAGAGGCGAGGAGGGGAGAAGAGGCGAGGAGGGGAGAAGAGGCGAGGAGGGGAGAAGGGGCGAGGAGAGGGGAGAAGGGGCGAGGAGAGGGGAGAAGAGTCGAGGAGAGGGGAGAAGAGTCGAGGAGTGGGGAAGGGGAGAAGAGGCGGGGAGCGGAGAAGAGGCTGGAGGTGGGGAAGGGGCGGTGCGGTGGAAGGGGGCGGTGCGGGGAGCGGGAGGCGGTGAGAAGGGGCGGTGAGAGGGGAAGGCGCGAGGGGAAGGCGCGAGGGAGGCGCGAAGCTTTGAGGGGGGGGGGGGGGCGGGGCCGGGTTACTGCGGGCTGAGGAGCGGCCGTGGGAGGCGGGTGAGGGGGTCTGTGCGGTGGGGAGGAGGTGAGCTGAGGGGAGGGAGGAGGGGGAGAGCGGGGAGGAAGTATGAGAGGGGAGGAGGGGGAGGGGGGGGTGAGGGGAGAGGAGGGGAGAGGGGGGTAAGGGGGTGAGGGGAGGTGAGGGGGTAGGAGGGGAGAGGGGGGTAAGGGGGTGAGGGGAGGTGAGGGGGTAGGAGGGGGCGGGGTAGTGCGGGGCGAGGAGCGGCCGTGGGATGCGGGGGGGGGGGGCGTGCAGTGTGGGGGAAGGGGGGGGGGGCTGTGCGGGTAGGGGCGTGAGACAGAGATGCGGGGCTTGGGGGGGGTCGTGCAGGGCGAGGGGTGGTGCGGTGGGAAGGGGCGGTGCGGACTCGGAGCAGGGAATGAGGGGAATGGGGGGAAGGAGCTGGGGGGGACACACACCAGAGCCCACATGAACAGGAGCCGCGGTGGAAGGGTCTGGGGGGGCGGGGGGGGAGGTTGTTGGGGCTGTTGTTCCTCAGCAGCAGCAAACGAGGTGTGTGTGGGGGGGTGATATGGGGAGAACCCTCTGCCCGGCGCTTGGTCCAGAGGGTGGGTTCCAAACCAGAGAGGAGTGAAGGAGTGATCCCTGTCTGCCTGTTTGTGTAGGAAAAGGTTTAAAAGGACCTCCGAGTACATTTATGAGGAGCTGTTTCTGAGTGGCAATGGCAGCGACATCAAAATCCGTGCCCTGGGAAAAGAGTGGAACCTGCACAAGGTGTATCTGTGCCAGGTGAGCAGCTGCCGTCGCGCTTGCCAGAGAAATTGCGGTTTTAATAAAAGGTTGTCCAGTAAATCACAGAATCACAGAGTGGTTTGGGTTGGAAGGGACCTCAAAGCCCATCCAGTCCCACCCCACTGCCATGGGCAGGGACACCTCCCACTGGATCAGGGGCTCCAAGCCCCATCCAGCCTGGCCTGGAACCCCTCCAGGGATGGGGCAGCCACCACCGCTTTGGGCAACCTGGGCCAGGGCCTCCCCACCCTCACAGGGAAACATTTCTTCCTCAGATGTCATCTCAGTCTCCCCTTTTGCAGCCAAAAATTGCTCCCCCTTGTCCTGTCCCTGCACTCCCTGATCAAGAACCTCTCCTCAGCTTTCCTGGAGTCCCTTTCCATACTGGAAGCTGCTCTAAGGTCTCCCCAGAGCCTTCTCTTCTCCAGGCTGAATAACCCCAGCTCTCCCAGTCTGCCCTCCTACTTGAGATTTTTCCTTTTTTCTCTTTTTTGTCTTACATTTCTGATGCAGTTAAACATCGTGTTTTCAATAGTAATGTTAGGAAGCATAGCTGTAACTTTGTGTTTGAAAAGCCCTCACTTCTGTCTTTTGCCATTTAAATTCTTAATCTATTGATCTTAACCTTGGCACATCCTTTGCAAACAGTCCTTTGGTGTCCTGAGAACGCGTTCTTGTTTGCTAAGCAAATGGCTGAGTCTCTAGTCTTGTTAATATTATTGCAGAGCCCAGAAAGCATTTCCAGAGTGAATTGGTAAAGCACATAGTGACCCAGGGCACTTTCACTGTCCGATGGAACTCGAGTGTAGGAACCTTAGGTCTCTGTATTTTTTACGCAGCCTTTGTCTTTGAATGAAGGCTCTCTTGCTGTTTTATTGCACAGAAGCTCTGAAAAGGAATGAATCTTAGTGCTCCTCTGCAAAAAAATGGTGCTGTTTCCACAGGTGTTTTATTTTGGGCTTGTGAGAGGGTGAAGTTCTCTGTGTTACTTTCTGTGTTTTGGGAGCAAAGAGGTGCTGCTATCTTGAGTCATGTGACAGGAGCAGGGAGAAGCCACACCTTTGTCTTGAAATATCTGATTCCATTATGCTGTTGGTTGTAAAGTGGGAGCCTGAGCCTGGAAGAATCCATTTGAAGCAAGAAGAGTAAAAGGTCATCCAGTTCCATCCCCTGCCCAAGGACACCTCCCACTGGATCAGGGGCTCCAAGCCCCATCCAACCTGGCCTTGAACCCCTCCAGGGATGGGGCAGTCACAAGCTTCCCTGGGCAACATGTTCCAGTGTCTCACCACTCTCACGGTGAAGAAATTCTTCCTAATGTCCAGTCTAAATCTGCCCCTCTCCAGTTTATACCCGATTCCCCGTCATCCTGTCACCACAAGCCTTTATGAATAGTCCCTCTCCAGTTTTCTTGTAGCCCCTTCATGTACTGGAAGGTCGCTATAAGATCTCCTCGGAGCCTTCTCTTCTCGAGGCTGAACAACCCCAACTCTCTCAGCCTGTCTCTCTCAGCCTCTCCTCATATGGGAGGTGCTCCAGCCCTCAGATCATCTTTGTAGCCCCTCTGGACCCGTTCCAACAGCTCCATCTCCTTCATACTGTTGAGGATTCCAGAACTGGACACAATTCTCCAGATGAGGTCTCACAAGAGAGGAATAGAGGGACAGAATCCCCTCCCTCGCCCTGCTGTCCACGCTGCTTTGGATGCAGCCCAGGCCACGGTTGGTTTCTGGGCTGCGAGCGCACGTTGCCGGCTCATGTTGATCTTCTTATTGACCAGCGCCCCAAGTCCTTCTCTGCAGGGCAGCTCTCAGTCACATCATCTCCCATCGTGTACTGAGATGAGGGATTGCCCTGACCCCGGTGTAGGACCTTGCACTTGGCCTTGTTGAACCTCTTGAGGTTCTCACAGCCCCCACTTCTCCAGCCTGTCCAGGTCCCTCTGGATGACATCCCATCCTTCCGGTGTGGCAACTGCCCCACTCAGCTTGATGTCGTCTGCAAACCTGCTGAGGGTGCACTCAATCTCGGTGTCTATATCATTGATAAGGATATTAAACAGCACCAGTCCCAGTATGGACCCCTGAGGGACACCACTTGTCAGGGATCTCCATCTGGACTTTGAGCCACTGACCACTACTCTCTGAATACGACCATGCAACCAGTTTCTTATCCACTGTACCATCCACCCATCAAATCCCTATCCCTCCAATTTAGAGAGAAGGATGTTATGGGGACTGTGTCAAAGGCTTTACATGAAGTCCGGATAGATCACATCCATCGATTTATCAGTGCTGTGATTCCAGTGCCGGTACAGAAATTACCTGGGAACTGTCATTGCTCTCCTGTAGGAAAAAGCGTTTTATTTTGCGGGTGTTGGAACCTGTTAAAGATCACAACAAGAGGGCAGGGAGGTCATTTGGCTGTAGCCAAGGACTGACCCACGGCCGCCTCTGGCTAGGGCTAAGGGTAGGTTGGAGCAGGTGGGTGCGGCTGCATTTCTCCTCCGCCCCATTGACCCTCTGCAGGGAACGGAGGATGGCAGCGGGCTAGGTGCTCAGACCGAGGGTGCACAGCATCCTAGGGGGGCTGGTGCCGCTTCAGCCCTGGCTGTGCCTGGCGATGGTGTTTTTAGTCATCGTCGTTGCGATTCTGTTGTTGGAATCATAGAATCATGGAATGGTTTAGGTTGGAAGGGACCTCAAAGCCCATCCAGTTCTACCCCCTGCCATGGGCAGGGACACCTCCAGCTGGATCAGGGGCTCCAAGCCCTATCTAACCTGGCCTGGAACACTTCCAGGGATGGGGCAGCCACCACTGCTCTGGGCAACCTGGGCCAGTGGCTCACTAACCTCATTGTGAAGAATTTCTTCCTAATGTTTAGTCTAAATCTTCTCCCTTCCAATTTAAAGCCATTTTCTCTCCTTCTGTTGTCTCTATGCCCTTGTAAAAAGTCCCTCCCCAGCTTTCCTGGAGCCCCTTTCAGTCCTGGAAGCTGCTCTAGAGTCTCCTCAGAGCCTTCTCCTCTCTGCCTGAGTAACTCCAACTCTCTCAGCCAGTCCTCATAGCAGAGGTGCTCCAGCCCTCTGATCATCTTTGTAGCCTCCTCTGGACCCATTCCGACAGTTCCATCTCCTTCTTACATTGGGGGTTCCAGAACTGGACACAGGGCTCCAGGTGGGGCCTCACAAGAGAGGAGCAGAGGGGCAGAATCCCCTCCCTTGTCTTGTTCGACTTGTTGCTACGTCTCGAGTTGGTGAAGCTTGTCCTGAAAACTTAGTGTGGGTTGATGACTAAAACTGAGTATTAAATCACTTTTGAACAGAATTTGAAAGTTGGGAATTGGTTTTGGCGAGGCCTGATTGTACCAGTGATGGTCTTGTGAGGTGGAATTTTGTGGCGGAGTTACCGATCATGTCCGTCAGATTTGTATCTCAATTCATGCTCTGTCATTGGAACTCTGTTGCTGTAGGTAAAATGCTTCTGTAGGTTAAAAATAACACTCCATGAAATGAGGACTTCTCTGCCTTGTTGAACAGACTGTCTCAGTCGGAATGTTGGTGTCCCTCGTCTCTCCAGTGACTGTGTGTAGTTTGGTAAATGACAGGAAGGTGCTGCTCTCTCTGTTCATGGCAGATGCGAGAAGGCGAGGATTGCCTTTTTATGATGCTGTTTACTAAAATGGCAAATACTTATGAAAATGAGGAGTTACAAAGCCAAGGAGCCTCACAGGGACTGGTGAGAGGAATAAGATCCTGTTTCTGAGTAGTGTGTTGTGTGTCATCACAGAGAGGGGATCTGCTGAAGGTATAGGAATGGCTACGTAATGGAATTGAAGTTGGATTTGATGTTGTTTGCTGCCCCGAGTTGCAGTGCTGTGTTAAGAGTCAGGGAATGTAGGGCTGTACAATTAGACTATGCAATTAGACTTAACTGTTTTGATCTCTCGGGTAACCTTCAGTAAGCGATGGCATCTCACAAGCGGCACATCTGCTGCTGGGAAGGAACAGCAGGAATCCCGGTAGCACCATGTATTTCACTTCATTTGGATGGAACCCTACCAGATCCTAATTTCATATGCCTTACACATTCTAACAAAAGATGTATTTACATAAGGGGTGTATGTGTGCGTGTCCTTACTGTGAGACCACAGCCTTGTACATCAATTTGTGTATCTTGCATGCTGCCTGGCTTGGGTTTTTTTTTTTGATCCAGACTGGTATTCCCTCCTGCCTGCAGGATTTGTTGTCACCAGTAACACTAAAGACTTAATTCCTGGATGAAATATATCCCCGTTGGTGGTAGTGGTTTGTAGGAAAAGAGCTTCTGTGGCTTTTCTGGCCCTTGAAAGCTCTTTCTTTACTCTGATCACACACATGGAGCCCAAATTTTCTATACACGTTTTTAATTTCGGAAATAGAGCAACTGTAATTCACCCTTTCTCAAGTGCGTCAGAATGTTTTAGCTTGTGAAATGTTCCCTTAATACATTTTGTTCTGCTTAAAGGTAAATATGAACAATTTTTCCTGCCATGTGCTGCTTTTGACAGTTTTAATTTGAATGAAATATCTTAATTGAGTTCTTTTTCTCTCCTCTTCTCTCATATAGTCAGGGTACTTTTCCAGTATGTTCAGTGGACATTGGAGAGAATCCAGCATGGACACCATTGAGTTGGAAATTTCTGACGAAAACATTGATGCAGAAGGTAAGTGGGAACCTTTTCTTTTAACATAAACTCTGAAGGTAGAGTTTAAGTTGAACCTGACAAAAAGTAACTTGGAAAAAGTACGTATATAAGAATAATTTACAAAGTAGTAAATAAGAACCTTGAGAGATTGAGTTCTGTGCTTAGAGTTCTCTTCCTCCATAACGTTCAGGGTACTTTTCTGCCATGACTTACTGAAGGTTACCCAAGAGATCACACCAGTAAAGTCTAATTACACAGTCTGATTGCACAGTCTAATTGCACAGTCCCACATTCCCTGCCCTCTTAGCTCGGCACTGCAACTCAGGGCAGCAAACTACATCAAATACAATTTTGATTTGATTACATAGATTTTCCCCTACCTTCGCAGTCCCCGTAACTACAATGACACACAAAACGCTACTCAGAACCAGGACCTTGTTCCTCTCGGAAGTTTTCAGCTTAACGTGGGTCACCACTAGAGCTGAATTTGTTTTTGTACCTCGGAGCTGGGAAGCGCAGCTGAAAAGCAACAACTCGTCCTATTGTTTCAGCATCGAGGCTGGAGATCCATGTACGCTGCTCTTGCGAGAGCCACGTGTTAGATTGTGAATCACGCCTTCACCGGGCTGGTCTTGAAAAGCCTCCGAGTGGAAAGCTGGTGGGGCACTGCTGTGAGCTGGCAGGAGGTTTTGCCATGGTTCCAAGCCTCACTGAGTGGAAACGTACTGTTTTTCAGAAGAGTTACAGAGACTTTTGTACAATCATAGTGCTATCTCAGCATGATGCCAGGGGTCAACCACAGAGAAGGAGGATGAGGTTTAGTTTCTTTTTATGTGATTTTACCGCTCTCCATGTTGCACCATGGCGTGACTGGTGGCTGTTTTAAGCTGAATATTTAGTTTAAGTAGTGAAAAGGACTGTATGTTATTGGATAAGGCCATATCTTGTGCTTTGTGTTGGGGTTTGTGCTTGGGCTGGTAAGTACTGGCCTTTTATTTGGAGCAAATAAGATTATAGAGAATGTCTGCTTGGTTATATTGAAGGTTTCTTTTAGATCTCCGTGCTCAATGTCATGTTTCTGTTCAACACTTGTACTCTTTTCAGCTCTCCACGTGGCTTTCAGCTCACTCTACCAGGACGATGTTTCAATAAACCCGGAAAAAGTGGTTGCGGTTTTAGCAGCAGCCTCCATGCTGCAGTTGGTAAGTAATCAATGGGCAACATTCTTGTGCTTTCTTCTCAGATGAAGACAGCAGTTCATAACGTACTCACACACGGTTACTTTTCACCCAGAGAAATAAATCATCTTTTCAGGCTAAGTGGGAGGAACCCCAAGCGTGATGCAGTGGGTTTATTAAAAAATGCGATCCTGAGGTTCAGCTGTAATCATAGAATCATGGAATGGTTTGGGTTGGAAGGGACCTCAAAGCCCATCCAGTTCCACCACCTGCCATGGGCAGGAACACCTCCCACTGGATCAGGGGCTCCAAGCCCCATCCAACCTGGCCTGGAACCCCTCCAGGGATGGGGTAACCTAGGCCAGGGCCTCCGCACCCTCATCGTGAAGAATTTCCTCTTTATATCCAGGCTAAATCTGTCCCTCTGCAATTTAAACCCATTCCCCCTTATCCTATCACCCCAGGCCGTTGTAAAAAATCCGTCGCAGCTTTCCCACAGCCCCTTCCAGTACTGGAAGCTGCTCTGAGGTGTCCCGGGAGCCTTCTATTCTCCAGGCTGAATAACCCCAGCTCTCTCAGCCTGTCCTCATCACAGAGGTACTCCAGCCCTTGGGTCATGATCGTGGCCTCCTCTAGACCCATTCCAACTGATCCATGTCCTTCTTATATTTGGGACTCCAGAACTGGACACAATTTGACCTCATTTCTAGAAGCAGATTACAATATGTTGTACCAGCTCCTGTGTTCTACTCTGAAGGTGTTCACTAGGCTTTTCTTTCACGTGGTATATTCTAAAGATAAATTGTTGTTTTGAGGAGAGCTGATGTGACTATTCTGAACGGCGTAGCCCAGGGCACTGCAGCGTGTGGGACTGGGGGAGTTGTTCAGGAGTGAAAACTTGTGTGAACTGCACAATATTTGACACCTCCTGTTGGGAAGTGCAAACTTTGAATATTTGTGTTTTTTTTTTCTCACCACAGGACAACTTAATGGAGCAATGTGCTGAGATAATGAAGGAAACCATTAATGCAGAAACTGTCTGTGATTACTATAATTCAGCGGAGATGTATGGGTTGCCCTTCATGAAGAAAAAGTAGGAATTGCTTTCTCCAGGCTGCATTGTATATTGCTGATTAGCAGTGTGAATTTAAAAATGGACACATAATGCCCAAGTTAACTCTTTTCTTAAAGCTGTGTGGTTTGGGCTCTGCTTGTCCTCAGAAACTTAAAGTTTCTGAGTTTTTGCTGTAGTCAGTTCCTTTAGAGTCGGTGTAGATAGAATCATAGAATCATAGAATCATAGAATCATAGAATCATGGAATCATAGAATCATAGAATCATGGAATCATAGAATCATAGAATAGTTTGGGTCGGAAGGGACATCAAAGGTCATCCAGTACCAACCCCGTGCCATGGGCAGGGACATCACACTAGCTCAGGCTGCCCAAGGCCCATCCAACCCGGCCTTGAAGACCTCCAGGGATGGGGCAACCACAACTTCCCTTGGCAACCTGTGCCAGTGTCTCACCACTCTCATGGTGAAGAAATTCCTCCTTAGGTCTAGTCTAAATCTGCCCCTCTCCAGTTTATACCCATTTTCTCCCTTGTCCTATCACCACAAGCCTTTATGAATAGTCCCTCTCCAGCTTTCTTGTAGCCCCTTCAGGTACTGGAAGGTCGCTATAAGGTGTCCTCGGAGCCTTCTCTTCTCCAGGCTGAACAACCCCAACTCTCTCAGTCTGTCCTCGTATGGGAGGTGCTGCAGCCCTCGGATCATCTTTGTAGCCTCCTCTGGACTCGTTCCTACAGCTCCATCCCCTTTTTACGTTGAAGATTCCAGAACTGGACACAATACTCCAGATGAAGTCTCGCAAGAGGGGAACAAAGGGGCAGAATCCCCTCCCTCGCCCTGCTGGCCACGCTGTTTTTTGATGCAGCCCAGGACACGGTTGGTTTCTGGGCTGCGAACGCACGTTGCCGGCTCATGTTGATCTTCTTATTGACCAGCGCCCCAAGTCCTTCTCTGCAGGGCAGCTCTCAATCACTTCGCCTCTCATCTTGTGCTGAAATTGGGGATTGCCCTGACCCAGGTGCACGACCTTACACTTGGCCTTGTTAAACCTTGTTGGACCTCACGAGGTTAGATGACAGCACATTGACTGGCCCGTGCTGTGCATGAACGAATTACTGAAGTACATTAGTAAAGAGAAGATGTTTGGTCTTCAGCATGACAAAGACATAATATTTGTGATCATTGACTGCTTTATCACCAAGCTGCTTTAATATTCCCATCTTAATCTCAACTTTATCTTAATTAAGAGGGATAATTACACGTTTGGGAGCAGAATGCTGAGGTTGGTGCTCATCGCTTCCTTCTGCTGTGAATTAGTGTGTTCTCAGAGCTTTTGTGGCATTAATAGTACTTTGAATTCAGCTTTCGCTCTACCCTGAGAGGCACTCAATGCAACTTTAAGAGTTACAGAAAATTCTGGAACATTTTATGGTAAACTCCATGTTTTTGAAGTAACTTTTCATATGTTTATGGGTTTGTGTCTCAGGCGTTTTGAAGTCACGCTGCACCTATTGTGCTTTGTGAGCCTGAGCAACTGTTGCAGGACTGATATAAAAGAAAAAATATGAAGATACTAACTCTCTGCATTTTTAATCCAGATGCCTTAAATGGCTCTTGAACAACCTGATTACTCACCCACGAGTTGAAGTCTTCAAAGAAATCAGGTACAGGCGTCAGTTAACCCTGGGTAATTCTTCCAGAGTACATGGCTCACTCCAAATCCCCTTCTAGGCTGGTGATGGTTGCTGGTTACCTTACTCCCCTTTTTGGGGTTTGTCTGTGATGTCTCATGGAACTCTTATGGCTTTTCTCCCAGTATAAACCTCATGGAGCAGCTGATCAGCTCTTCCAACCTGCTTGTAATGCAAGTGGAAATTGACGTGTATAGCACTCTCAAAAAGGTACTGAGCAGAGGGGCTGGGGCTCGGGGGTGGGGGTGAACTCCTCAGCACAAGCTGGTTTGTAACGCAATGAGAATTTTAGCCTTTTTGGTGTTTACTGAAAGTAAATTAAATAGAGTATGGGAATCTGTGTATGAGTGAATGCGTTATGAAAATGTCTCTTTAAGAATGCAGCTGTTTGAAAACTTCAATTCACTCATGGGAGTTTGTCCGTTTTTCCCAGTGGATGTTCCTTCAACTCGTGCCTTCTTGGAATGGGACGTTGGAACAGCTCTTATCTGAAGCTGATGCCTGGTTTGCCCAGTATCGGAAAGGTAGGATTAATTGCCGTGGCCTTGATTGGGGAACATGTGGGTTAGAAAAGTACGAGAGACTTCTTCCACTTCCAAACTTCGTCCCGTGTTCTCTGAGAAGGCTTTGCCTCTTCCAGCTGCCCTGGCACTGGTTCCTCAACGCTGAGAGCTTTTTCATTGTTTTGTCCAGCGTTTCCAAGCGAGCAGACGGTCCCTGTTTGTGCTTTGTTGCTTTTGTTGTTCAGTCAGAGTGAGCTTTTGTTGCCGTCTCACTAGAGGGCACTGATGTCTTTCCAAAGAGGAAAAGTTTGGTCTGAAATGTTTGAATGTAAATGATTTCTTCATCTTAGCTGCAAGAGGTGATTTGCCTGTCCGTAATAACTTTCTCCAATCAGTAAATTTAAAACTCAGTCTCCATAGGGTCTGGAAAATATTTAGGAAAACAAATTGTAATACAGGTGGTCTGTCTTGCAGATTTTGGGCGTGCCGTTCCATTCCTGAGCTCAGAACAGGGGAAGGTGTTCCAGTCAGTGTTCAGACGCTTGAGATTGCAGTATATCATCAATGACGTGACATCAGCTGGAATAATTGACAACGATTACCTCATACCCCCCGGTGAGTGGGTGCTTGGCTGATGAAGTTCTGTGTGCCTTTCCCGCCTGTCCTACACCAGAGTCACTGGGAAGATCTCGGTGCATTTCCTGGTCTGATCGCTCATGGGTGATCTCCAGTGTCTGAGCTGTGGCTGAAGATTCAACAGAATTTGAATATTTACATGCATTTAAGTTTTACAGGAACACACGTAGGTGTCTTCAGTATTTTGTTGGTCAGTCAGTTTATTAAAATAGTCTATAATCAATACATAGTAGATTATCAGTAACCCTTGAGCCCCAGACATGCAAAAAACCCTTTTACTTTTAAGAGAACAAAACTTGCTGGGACTCCACTCTTTGCCCAACATTATCTTTCTCAAAAGATCTGGGTGGGTTTTGATAGGATCTGGAATAGTACTTGAAAATGGAAACCAAAAGCACAGGATGCTCTGAATGCTTCTCCCGTCTTCAAAGATGAGTGTAAGTTACTAATAGCTACTTAGGATGTTTTTGGAGGAGACGCAGTATTCACGTATTCTGCTCTTGTCCTTTTCTTTGCATTTGCATTTATAGACAATACATCCTCGCTCTGGATCCTGGTGCTTTTTGAAGCCCATTGAGTGAAACGCCATTTAATGTTGTTATAGGTTACTGCTATGAAGATTAAGTTGTCCCTGCAAAATAAAGTACCCCATTCTCATCTTGCTGCTAAGGTCCGAGTTTACAGATAGGCTTTGTTCTTTGCTTGGAAGCTGTCTGAACGTGGCTGGTGGGAGATGAATAAGACTGGAAATGAGTTATCAAGACGGGCTCTCACTTGACAATGTTTTTCTGATTTGGTTGCTGGTGTCCCTTCTCCATATCTCACTCTATTCAGTGTTCCCTTGTCATGGTTGCATATTAGCACTGAATTTTGCATCTTAACTCTGGCGGGTTTTTTTTCCTGGCTTTCATGTACCAGCTCTGATTTTGGTTTCTCATTGTCTGCAGTGGAACTGTCCTTTCATCTGCGTACCGGTGATGTCTGTTTACAGATGTAATTACCAAATGCCAATTAAGACTGCTTTTATGGAGCTCTTCATCTCTCTTATTTATAATTTCTTGACATCGGTGTTCCTGTCATCTGTCCACACCTGTAGGCTGGGGGTCGCTCTGAACTCTTGCCATCTGTTAATATTTAACCTCTCTGAGTTGTGCTGCTGTCTTTTTGTCCAATTAACATTCACTTTTTCATCTTAGAGTGGCTTTTCACTTCATGCCATCATAGATGTCAACACAGCGATGCTAAAATGCCAGGAGAGACTTGTCAGGACATTTCTTTTGAAGCGTGCAAGCCTGATCAAATTGTTCAATGCTTTTTAAACACTTCCCTTGCCATCAAGAAAACGCAGTGAACATTGCTTTACTCAGTGCCTCTTTCTTGCGCTGCCGTACCCTGTTTCTGCCAGCACTAATGGTTTAGTTGCTCTCTGTAGATGGGTGTATCTTTCTCCCATTTGGGAATGTTTGCAGTATGGAGCTGCGTGAAGCCAAGTCGTGGCTCTGTGATGGGGGTCCCTGGGGGAGGGACTGGGCTCCTTTCCTTGCCAGAAATCTGCCAGTCTGGAGTTAACGTGAACCACTCCTGCCGCTGGAATGTACTGGCTTTCCCTGCTCCCACTGCTGGTTTAACTTAGGTCTACAGCAGGTGGAGAAGAGACTGTCTTTGGTGTTAGTTCTGACAAAGTCAGCTCCAAGAAGCTGGGTTTGCCTGTGCTCAAAGCATTCAACCCACAGCTGAAGGAGAAGGAGCATTACAGCCCGCTGCATCCGGCCGGGCTGCGGTTCAGGAATGGCTTGGCCAGTTCTGTTCAGTAGATGGAGCAGTTTTTGACATCAAGCAAGGGATAAAATTCTATATTATGCATAAAAAATCCTGGAAGAACAGATCTCATCTTTGATATTTTATATGCTTAAGTGATGTACAAAGGAAATATAATCTGTCTTACTTAAGATTGATATTGCTACAGATTGTAATCAAAGTGCAAAGACATCTTCATTCTGTAATAAACAGGAAGAAAACTTTGAATGTCCTGTACGGGGACGGGCTGAGAGAGTCGGGGTTGTTCAGCCTGTAGAAGAGAGGGCTTCGAGGGGAGCTTGTAGCGACCTTCCAGTGCCTGAAGGAGCTACAGGAAAGCTGGAGAGGGACTGTTTACAAAGGCTTGGAGTGATAGGACGAGGGGCAATGGGTATAAGCTGGAGAGGGGCAGACTTAGACTGGACATAAAGAGGAGATTCTTCACAATGAGGGTGCGGAGGCCCTGGAACAGGTTGCCCGGGGAAGTGGTGGCTGCCTCATCCCTGGAGGTGTTCAAGGCCAGGTTGGATGGGGCCTTGACCAACCTGATCCAGTGGGAGGTGTCCCTGCCTATGGCAGGGGGGTTGGAATTAGATGATCCTTAGTTTAATGATGGCACAGGAGAACTGTGGTTATGTCCTAGTGAAGTGGCTTTATCAGCATGTGAATAAGATGTTGCAAACCAGAAATTTGCCAGTACTACACTTGATTTCCTTCTCTTAATATTGCTGCTGTTATCCCTTACCAGCACTGTGGTAGGCAGCCTTTTCTTGGTGCTCTTTGGTGGGTGAATTTTCTGCCTATACTCAAACTCAGCAGCCTTCTATCTGTGTGTGTCAGGAGAAGAATGTTTCTTCGGTTGTTACAAGCTTAATTGCAACTCAGAGGCTGATTTTCTTGTGCTTATTGGAAAGGAATGCGTAACTTTTGCAAGGTTCACAAGGTATCAGGGAGCAGAGTATTTGCTCTTTGGTAGCTGAACAGTTTGTAAGCTGTGTCACGGCTGAAATAGGCTGTGTCGCTGTGCAGCCGTACGGTGGGACAGGCAGCGTGACGGCAGCGAGTGTGTGGTTGGGACAGGGACAGGAGCTGGTGTCAACCATTGGCTATTGATAAAACACCGGCTTGAAATCGGAGAGAACTGGGAGGGCAGCGCAAGGAGGAGACCTCTGTATGTAATGAAGTACTGGTAGAGTTTTACACTTGGTAGTCCTGGCAATCCGTTGACAGGGGGTTGTAGGCACAAGCTGTGTTCAAATAAAGAACTCCTGTTCGCCATCCTAAAGGAGGCTTCAATAAATCCCGGTGCTGCGCTGTTGGAGATACTATGGGCTGCAGCATCCAGTGTCTGAGGTGAGAGCATCATACCCGAGAGGGTCTACAAACGTGGGAATTGCTGGATGGGTTGCAGTGTAGTGTCACTTTTGAGATGATTCTAGGTGGAATCGTTCTCAAGGAGGTGAAGAAGGAAATCAGGTTGAAGACCTGAAAGAAATGGTGTAATTATTTCTTTTGTATTGTACACCTGGTGTGCAAAGGACCTGCAGGAGAAAGCTGAACTGCTGGGTTGGGAGTTCCCACAGAGTCTGTTCTTGTTTGAATAGAAAAGGTGTAAGAGCCAGAAATTCCTCACGTGTCTGTCTGTGAGTGACGTGGCCGTTGTTCTGTTCTACCTGGTAACTTCTGAACATTTCCTAAGCAGTATTTTCCCTTTTTGTGTTTACAAATTAACAGATGAACTCCAATTGAGATATGATGTATGAAACAGATCTGGACATACAGAAAAAAAGAGAAGATGCTCTATCTCCCCATTTATCTTTTTTTTTTTTCCTTCTAGCACATCTCTTTGATGTGCCTGACCTCTGTAGATTTCCTTAATGGATTTTTATACTTTGTGTTGTGTTGGTGAATTCCCATTTTGGTCTTATTGCAGTCTGAATCTCAGCTCTGGAGTCAGGAAGGCAAGGGCTGGGTTTATAGTAATTTTGGCATCTGGGACTTCTGAGGCAATCTCAGCACTACCATCTCTTGTCTCCTCCCTTCTCTCACTCTTATCAGCTACCTGCTTTGTTCTTGTGGTAACAGTGGTTCTCACTGTTCCTATTATCCTGGTCCGTTCCCAGTAGAGTTTGTTCTCATACATGACTTCGCGTATTTGCCCGTTCTCTTGAAGAACTTACACACTGTGCTTTTTGGGTGCCTGTGATCCCTTTTGCGTAACCACCTTACACGCTATTATTTTTTGTTGTGTTTTGCCTCTTGGTTGCAACTGTTAAATTCATGCAGCCGATAAAATCTTTGTGGTGTTCTCAGAAGAAGGTATGATTTATGGTTATTCCTAGCAGGGGATAATTTCTGTTTGTTTTAACCAGATCTGTGATAAGTCACTGCTTCCTTTATCCATTGATTCTGTTTTCTTGTTTAACTCGTGTAGGATTCTGTTGGGGATTCAAACAGCAGCCTCTTCTCCCAGCAGCTTGTTAATGAGCTCTTGGGCTTAACAGAACTTTGTGCACCGAGATGATGTGTTGAGTTACATCACTTCTGGTAGTCGTGAATGCTTGATAAAATGGATGTGGTCCTGAGTTACCCGGTGTTAGGTGTTGATTTTTCTCTGTAGCTGAAGCCTGGAGATGAAAACACGAGTGCATTATCGGAGGGTGGGTTTGCAGAGGCCATCCAGTCAATGTCTGCAACCTTATTATTTCAGTGTAATTGTATTTCTGTATTTGATATGTTTATAAACATCCCCATTCCCAGATCCAGAGACAACCCTAAGCTTGCTCTTTTTTTTTTTTAATTTCAGCGTGGCTGTGCTCTATTTACAAACAGCAGTGGTTGACCATGCTCAGAACATATGAAGGCAGTGATATCGGGTAGGTGTGATACAGAGTTTCTTTTATTTCTTTCTTAAATTAGAAACTTTCCTCTCATATAAATTCTGACATGATGAAGTGTTGGGGTTTACATTAAGAAAAGCTGGGGAAGTGCACTTTGGTGTTAAACTCTGCTGTTGTCTGAGGAGCTGTCTGCTCCCTTGGGCTGGCTCTATCTATCCTTGAAACAACAGAGCTCCAGAGAACTTGCATGATGCCACCAGAGGTAAAGGCTGGGAAGGGAAGTTCTCTGTTTGCTGTGATGTTGGTTAATGCTTTTCACCAGTACATTGCATTGAAATATGTGTTAAGGCTGTGGAAGAGTAACTTACAGTGAATGGATAACGAGAACGACTTTAGGAGAGCACGGCAGGTGGAGAAGCCTTTTCTGTGCTGCTTCCTCCTCCCTGGGCTGGGAGGGCAGGAGGCTGTGGGGTGGTTTAACTCGCTGTATTGCAGGAGAAGGCAGTTTGTTGTTTGGGGTTTTTTTTATGCAGGGATAACTGCACGCTAACCTCTGTTCCTCCCTTCCCATCCCAACCTCCCAGACCCAGCAGCCCTTGGCATCCCGTGACCTGTTCATTCCATCCATTCTCCTTGCAGATCCTTTCCCCCACCTGGTCTTTGTTTGATGTGATAGGATGTGATTTACGTTCACTGCCGGCATCTCCGGCTTCCCCAGGCAGCACATCCTTCTCCAATACCAAGGCAGGGGAGTGTCCGAAATCCACATTTTTTATATAGAATCATAGAATAGTTTGGGTTGGAAGAGACCTCAAAGATCATCGAGTTCCAACCCCCCTGCCATGGGTAGGGACATCCACTGGATCAGACTGCCCAAGGCCCATCCAACCTGGCCTTGAACACTCCAGGAGTTCTTTTGGTTCTTTTTTGGAGCAGCTTACGCTTATCTCCAATGTCCCATGGCAGTGGCTTCCATGGTTTAATTGCATCTTATGCAGGAAATATTTCTTGAATTGCTTCCTTTTGAAATTATAATGTAGTAGTGTGAAAAAGTCCCCCAGACTGA
Source organism: Cuculus canorus (assembly GCF_017976375.1). Classification (NCBI taxonomy): domain Eukaryota; kingdom Metazoa; phylum Chordata; class Aves; order Cuculiformes; family Cuculidae; genus Cuculus; species Cuculus canorus. The sequence continues at coordinate 5,379,722 of NC_071426.1, read as the reverse complement.
CTTTGGTCTGAAGAATGGCCAAGATCTTTAAGAAGCTGTTCTTTCTGTCAATAGCAGTGCTTTAGAAAATTGTAGAGGTAAGGCATGTACTTGTGAATCTCATGATTTCAGCTCCTAAAGATCCGTTGAGTGGTCATAGCTTGTTTCTGCTCCTGTTATTTTATTGGGAAGACTTTTCTTGCAATGCTGCCGTTGATGTTATCTCACAGTAGATGATTGTACATCGTACGTTACCTTCTAGCGTGTGTGGGAACAACAGTTAATAGGGAAGTATTACCACAGTCATCACAATTCTGACACAAGAGAAGACCATGGAATTGCTGATTTTTGATGTCTCTTGGTAGCTCAGTGTCACACACCGAGGCTGTTTTAGTTGTTGGTCATCAGATGTCTGTGCTTCTGAAAAAGAGAACTCCTGTACCAAACTGAAGTGAAGATGATGCGATAGGACTAGTAGTAATGGGTTTAAACTATAACAGGGTAGTTTAGACTAGGTATAAGACAGAAGCTTTTTACAGTGAGGGTGGTGAAACACTGGCACAGGTTGTCCAGAGAGGTGGAAGACGGTCAAGTTCAGGTTGGGGCCCTGAGGAGCCTGATGCAGTTGAAGATGTCCCTGCTCACTGCAGAGTGGTTGGACCAGATGACCTTTAAAGGTCCCTGGCAACTGAAACTATTCTAAGGTGGGTATCCCACCAGTTTTAAAATGACCAACTTTCATGTCCAGCTACAGTGCTGATGTTTTCGGTGACTCTTGGAATGAGCAGAGTGTTTTCCCATGTTTTTCTTGTCTGTTGTGCTCTTTTGCAGTATGGGATTTTTAATTTTTTTTAAGACAGCTAAAACTGAAAATCTCAGGCAGAGAAAGTTTTACTCAACCGTAGTCGTGTGTTGGCCCAGATCTCATTCTGGTGTTCGTTGCTAAGGTCTTTCGTTACCAGCAATGGCCAGAGGTGGGCAAGATGTGGTGTTTCTTCTCAATATCTCTTGGCTACTGACTGCAGTAGTTTACAAACCGAATAGTTCGAGGCAGCATGCAGGTCACTGTTTGTTTAATGATGAATTGTCTTTGAGCGTGGTGTTCTCTGGAGTTGTGTGGGCAGGAGGTGTGGGATGCGTGGAGCCCTTCCCTGGAGTTGTGTGCAGCTCAGCTGTGCTGTCCTGTCACTGGGCTGCACCACTGAGGAGATGGATGTCACTGGAATTCCTGAGATCACTTCTCTGCCTCCTGCTGTGAGCTGTGGGGCCACCCTGCAGTGAGGTGCCCGTGGTTCGTAACTTGTCCCTTAGAGGGCAAGACCTGCAACTGTTCCTGTATGTTAAAGCCAATATTTTGGACGTTGGCTGAATGAAAAGAATTAAGGTTTTCAAACTATCCTTTTATCCAGATCTGCTGCTCTTCCTCTCACACTTACTGCCCTGATCAGGGTCTTGAAACATTTTTTCTTTTAGAGATCAGGAGGCGGGATGGGAGCAGCAACCTCGTTCTGGTTTGCTGAAGGAAGGCTCCGTTTCCACGTCCCACCTGGGCACAGCGTAACTGCACTGGCATTTTCTAGAGCTGCCCACATGGCAGTGTGTGATGTGCTTTGCTCTTTTGATAACTTTAGAATCATAGAATTGTAGAATCGTAGAACCACAGACTGGTTTGGGTTGGAAGAGTCCTTCAAGTCCATCCAGTTCCACCCCTGCCATGGGCAGGGACACCTCCCAGTGGATCAGGGGCTCCAAACCCCATCCAACGTGGCCTTGAACACCTCCAGGGATGGGGCAGCCACCACTGCTCTGGGCAACCTGGGCCAAAGCCTCCCCACCCTCACATTGAAGAAAGAGAGGAGAAGAAAATATTTCTCTTCAACTTTATGTAGTTTACATTGAAAAAGGGTAAACGTTTTATTCGCTGTTCAGAACTGGAGCATTTTTCAGTGTAGTACTGGAGTTTGAGGCTTTGAGCTGTAGCTGCTCAAGGTTTGCTTCTGCTGAAGTGGATTACTTTTTAATTAAACGTTTGCTCTGTGGCAGATCTTTTGAGTCCATGAGTGGAATAATTTTGGCTTTGACAGTTTGCTTAACAACAAAATAAAACGAGACTGTTCCCTAAGCACATGGCAGGCGAGTGTAATGGGTGTAGCTGGAAGTTCTGCATCTTCTGAGGCTGCTCAAGGAGTTGGGCGAGGGGAAATACTAATGTCAGTTTGAACGTGAGTGCTAATGTTTGTGAAATTAATTACTAATTAAATAGGAACAAATCTGCTATCACCACTACTGAATTTAGGTCGGCTCCACCACCAGTTCAGTGTGAAGATAAGGGAAAAGCACATGGGAGGTTCTTGGACGGATTTGGTTCGCAAGATTAACTTATCTGCTTAACTTATTCCTAAAATACTTAATCTTCCAGGATTGTTTTTTACAGAAATGGGGGGAAAAGCCCACAGACTGAGTTTCTTCATAAAAGTTACAGCCTCAGGTTCATGTGATGTGTGTGCAGTAATAAGATAGCAGATGCTGTGTTTCCTCTTGCTTATCTCGCTCAAAGCGTATCGATTGATATTGCAGGTCGGTAATTTAACTTGTATGGGATTGCCTTTCATTGTGATTTACACTACTTACTGTAAATGTTTGTCCTCAGTGTCACTTGGAAGACTTTCTGGCAGTGGTTGCTTATCTGGTTAATGATGTAATCATGGCTAAAGTTAAGTGAGTGAGGTACCTCTGGAAAACTGGGCCTGATTTTACTTATGCTGGCTCTGCAAGATTTCTCTATGTGTTGAAGCAATGCTGGCAGCTGCTGGGTGAGACAAGTTCGTGTTGGTGTAGAGTGACAGAATCGAGAGGCGTGAGGTACTTCATGATTGCTGTGGGTGAACTTTTTTTAGACCAGTTGCATAAACAGCTGCTTAAGAAATCTTCCGTAATGTCTCTGTGGAGCTGCCGTTCTGCCGAATCATAGAATCACAGAATGGTTTGAGTTAGAAGGGACCTTAAAGATCATCTAATTCCAACCTCCCTGCCATGGGCAGGGACACATCCCACTGGATCAGGGGCTCCAAGGCCCATCCAATCTGGTCTTGAACCCCTCCAGGGATGGGGCAGCCACTACTTCCCTGGGGAACCTGTTCCAGTGTCTCACCACCCACATAGTGAAGAAATTCTTCCTTACGTCCAATCTAAATCTGCCCTTCTCCAGTTTATTCCCATTGCCCCTCGTCCTATCGCCACAAGCCTTTCTGAATAGCCCCTCTCTAAGGCAGTCTAAGCTCTGCTCGGGGAAGAGTCAGTGGTGCGGTCAAAACAGTTTTACTCGGCTCTGTTCATCCTTTCCTCGTTGAAGTACCATGCAAAGCTGTTGAAGTGTTCTTAAAGGTGCAATTTGTTTTGTAGGCCTGAAGAAATAAGTGAAGAGACACTGGAAGAAAACAGCATGCGATGTGGTCGGGTGCTTGAGGAGGATGGTGAAGTAAGTACAGTGTGTGGTGAAGTCTCTGCGTGGCTGTTGTCTGGGACAGGTTAAGGACTTACAGACCGTTTAGGTCTTAATTGTCAAGCTGCATGCGAAAGATGTAATGGAGACCTTAAAGAAATGATTTTGTTCTCCCTAGAAGGATGAAAACGTTTGCTGTCTGTGCAGTGAAGAAGGCATTAGTGTTGTAACTGTGCTCTTGTGCTGCGAGCAAGCCCCTGTTTGGAAAAAAAATTAGTGTGTGAAAGGAGGGACCATAGCCATGACTTATCATTTGAGACTCGTAAAATACATGCAGTTCAAATACAGCTTTTATCACTGACGTATCTTTCTTTCTAACTGAAATAGGAAGTTTTCTAGATAAATGTACAATGGCCACAGCCAGAACCCCTGTGTGTCCCCTGTGTGTCCACGTGTCTTTATGAATTTTATCAAAAAAGATGGAACAGGTTGGAACAGGTCCGGAGGAGGCTACAAAGATGATTGGAGTGCTGGAGCACTTCCCATCCGAGGACAGGCTGAGAGAGTTGGGCCTGTTCAGCCTGGAGAAGAGACGGCTCAGAAGAGACCTTATGGTGACCTTCCGGTACCCGAAGAGGCTACGAGAAAGCTGGAGAGGGACTATTCATAAAGGCTTGTGGGGATAGTATGAGGGGGAACGGGTATAAACTGGAGAGGGGCAGATTTAGACTGGACGTTAGGAAGAATTTCTTCTGGAACAGGTTACCCAGGGAGGCTGTGACTGCCCCATCGCTGGAAGTGTTCAAGGCCAGGTTGGATGGGGCGTTGGGCAGCCTGATCCAGTGAGAGGTGTCCCTGCCCATGATAGGGGGTTGGAACTGAGTGATCTTTAAGGTCCCTTCCAATGCAAACTGTTCTACTATTGTATGATTCTATGGAAAAACAGGAACTGTGAATTTTTCCCCACTGCAGTCGCTTACTATAAGGATGTTGTACTCCAGGGAATGCTTTAAGCATGGATGGGAGGGATGTGTAGTTAAGTGCTACTCAGAAATAAAGCAGTGACCGGGATGTACAAGTTCTGGAGCCACGTGTGTTAAATGTATTAGTGTGTTTGGAAGGCAGATGGTACTGAGCTTGTCTTGGTCTGCAAACACTTGCTTCTAAAGTAAGTTTCAATCAGGTGTTTGCAAGTGTCTTTGAATCCTCCATACATCTCTGTAGCTGTGAATCCCATTCCCAGTCTGATTTACCGGAGAAGCAACACGTTCCATTCATTTTGTAGCCAATACTCAGGCTGGTTTGTTTGATTTTTTTTTTCTCTTGTGTCCTTCAGTTCGCCTGGAGCTGGTCTGGGTTCAACTTTGGCTTTGACCTCCTCGTTATTTATACAAATCAGTGCATCGTTTTCAAACGGAATACACTGGATGAGCTGAGCAGTGGCTCAGTCAGTCTGCAGCCCATGAGAAACGTGGCCTTCAGGTAAACAGCGGCCAACAAGGCAGACCCTGTGGTGTGTTTTAAAATGTCTTATCCAAACTACAGCTTTCCATCTGTGCTTGTGTTAAATTTTATTGCCACCAAGTTAATTACATTTGAAAATGTTCTCCTTGGGAGAAACTGGGGCTGGAAAAACTAAGTTCTGGGAGACTGAGTAATTGAACTGTTGTTCTATCCCTAGGTTAAGTCTGGCCTGCTTTGATGACGATGGGACAAAGATTTTCAAGAGAACAACAGGATATCAGATCCTAAGTTTTGGGAATGACGAGGTATGTTTGTGGATTTTTGAGCTCTTGAACTTGAAGCATGAAAAACTTGAAGCATGAGGCATGAAAACATGCAGAGAAATCAACAATGCTTTTGAATAGGAGGTCTTGTTATTGCTTATGTGGAATTCCAGTCGTTCCTTCTATAGGTAGTGGAAGATAAGCTAATTTGTGGAGTGTAACTAGAGTGAGATAGTGTGGATTTCCTAAGTGTTGATAGCAATGAAATTCATCCCCATGGTGCTGTGGAAGCTGCTGCCAGCGTAAGGTTTTGCTGGACGGCTGCTTGCTTTCCCAGACTTCTACGCTGCTGAGATTACTCTGGATAATATGTCCATCACGCTCCTGCTTGTTTAGAGCAAAGCTGAAGTTTGTTGGGAGACTGTCTTGTAAGCTGAGGAATTAAAAGCATGCCTGTTGTTCAAGGGTGTGTTTATCGCTCTGTTAAATGAATAAAACAAAGCCCTGGAGGAGTGGAGTTAAGCGAGTGAGCCCATTTCCACCCATCTGTGACAAGGGGATTTAGTAACGATTGTGAAAGACTTGATCATCAAGTTTCTGAAATCCTAATCCGCAGTGATACAGAGATACTGAGCACATAGGAAGCTTTCCCTTGTTAATGCCAACCTTACTGCAGGGAAAACGTTCAGTTTTCCTGCTCCAAACCAGTCCCTATAGAGTAAAACCGAAACATTCCTCCCAACAAGCTGTAATTTGCTTTAAAGCAGAGACTGTCCTGGTCGGCTAAAGCTCCTGAAACTGAGAGTGGCGGAAAAGTCTCCCTTTGTGGCCAGTTGTTTTCTCAGCCACCTCTTGGGGTTCTGCTGTCTTTGCTGCAGAAGGGTTGGCAGCACTGACTGATCAGAGTTAATAATATAAAATATCTGCTTCAGGTGAATTACTGTCTAGTTTGTGGGTTTTTTATCTTCTGCTTTATAATACGTATCATTAAAATTTTCAGAACGACCGTTAGCGCCACTCTCGTGTGTTTTAATGTTCTTCCCTCTACGGGGCTTCCTTTACAGGAGCAAGTAGTGATAAATTTCCTCGAGGAAGAGAGACGCCCCTTCTTCCCGCTCTACATCAGCTGCAACTTCCAGTACACTACGCCGGAGGGAGGCACCACCAGATAATGCGGAAAACTGACACCTCTTCAGTGGAACAGGGGAGCCCTTCCACACTTCAACAAGAGAAAAGAGCCATACAGCAGCAGCTCTCAGCTAGGATTCTGTGGAATGCTGACCACAGACACGAGCCAAATCCCAGTTTTTTAAACTTTTTGTGACTTATTTTAACTTTTATGTTGGGAATCTATCCCGTTTTAGCTCAGGAATTTGTGACCTTTCAGTGCCTTTGGAGCTGTAGGTGTTAACACACTTTTAACATCAGTTAAGCAGCCTCAAAAGATCCAAGGGAAGAGCCCCGACCAAGGCATTCCTTTTCAGCTGGTTTGGCGAGTGGGCCGAGCGTGCACTGTATTTATTCTTTGTCCGAGTCAGGTTTTATGTTCGTCCGTCTAAATTTGAATTCTTACAGCAGGACATTTGAATTAAAATTTAGAATTCTGCCTCTTTAGTAGGCTAATTTTTTCATGTTGTTATAAAAATAAAGTCAATTGTACTTTACCATTTTTACTTTTATTTTATGTAAAAATGTGTTGGGCAAGATGGGAAAATGTGGCACCTTGTCAATAGATGAGTGGAATGCTCACCAGCGTCTGTCCTTTTCCACCACAAACAGCTTTTTCTATCGGATTTGCCAGTGAATGCACTTCTCTGTTATCTTGTGTTGCATCATACTTCTTTGGAAGCAGAAGTATTTTAAGGCACTGAACTTAGTAATTACAGAATCACAGAATCACCAGGTTGGAAAGGACCCATTGGATCATCGAGTCCAACCATTCCTAACACTCCCTAAACCATGTCCCGCAGCACTTCATCCACCCGTTCCTTAAACACCTCCAGGGAAGGCGACTCAACCCCCTCCCTGGGCAGCCTCTGCCAGTGCCCAATGACTCTTTCTGTGAAGAATTTTTTTCTGATATCCAACCTGACCCTCCCCTGGCGCAGCTTGAGGCCATTCCCTCTTGTCCTGTCCCTTGTCACTTGGGAGAAGAGCCCAGCTCCCTCCTCTCCACAACCTCCTTTCAGGTAGTTGTAGAGAGTAATAAGGTCTCCCCTCAGCCTCCTCTTCTCCAGGCTAAACAACCCCAGCTCTCTCAGCCGCTCCTCGTCAGACTTGTTCTCCAGCCCCTCACCAGCTTCGTTGCTCTTCTCTGGACACGCTCCAGAGCCTCAACATCCTTCTCGTGGTGAGGGGCCGAGAACTGAACACAGTATTCGAGGTGCGGTCTCACCAGTGCCGAGTACAGAGGGAGAATCCCCTCCCTGGACCTGCTGGTGACCCCATTTCTGATCCAAGCCAAGATGCCGTTGGCCTTCTTGGCCCCCTGGGCACACTGCTGGCTCATGGTCAGTCGCTGTCAACCATCACCCCCAGGTCCTTCTCCTCCGTGCAGCTCTCCAGCCACTCTTCCCCCAGTCTGTAGCTGCACAGGGTTGTTGTGCCCCAAGTGCAGGACCCGGCATTTGGCCTTGTTGAACCTCATGCCATTGGCCTCGGCCCAGCGGTCCAGCCTGTTCAGATCCCTTTGCAGAGCCTCCCTACCCTCCAGCAGATCCACACTTCCTCCCAGCTTAGTGTCATCTGCAAACACCCGGTTCTCTTGCATGTGCTTCATGATAGCACTCAACATTACCTGTTCCATGACTTTCCCTGGCACTGAGGTGAGACTGACAGGCCTGTAGTTCCCCGGATCCTCTCTGCAACCCTTCTTGTAAATGGGCACAGCATCAGCCGCCTCCAGTCCAGTGGAACTTCCCCAGTCAGCCAGGACCTCTGGAAGATGATGGATAGGGGTTTGGAAAGGACATCCGCCAGCTCCTTCAATACTCTTGGGTGGATCCCATCCGGCCCCATAGACGTGTGGGTGTCTAGCTGGGCAAGCAAGTCTCTAACCGCCTCTTCTTGGATCACGGGAGCCTCAATCTGCCCCTCTCACTCTTGGATTTGTAAACAGAAGGAACAACTTTCTTTGCTATTAAAGACTGAGGCGAAGAAGGCATTAAGTACCTCAGCCTTGTCCTTATCCCCTGTCACTGTTATTCCTTCTGCATCCAATAGAGACTGGATATTCTCCCTCGTCCTCCTTTTCCTGTTAATGTACTTAGATACTTAAGAAGCAGTTTTACTTCTTGTTAACTGAAATACCAAAGAGGTACAGTAAAATACCTGGGTTTTATGTAAGGTTAGAGTTGAAATCTGAGCTTTGGTGGTGGGTTGAGCTGTCCCAAGGCTCCTGCTTTGTGCCAGAGGCTTAGCATCTCCTTCTGAGGTCCAGATCCTGCTCTGCCCTGGCACCCTGCTGGCTCCCAGCCCTCCCACTGCCCTCACGTGCTGTGTGCAAACGCAGCCCCGCGCCCATCTGTCCTCGCTGCTGGGGAGCTGCCACCCTCAGTGCAACGAGGACGGGGGATGTGGAGTGAGAGCTGGCTTGAAACTCATCTTGGTGGTTTTTTCCAGACATTAATGACCCCTCCCCATGGTGTCCGGGTTTTCCCGGTCCCCGCTGTGCCCTCCCAGCTATGAAGGGGCTCTTGGTGCCAAGAAACAAATCCCTTTCCAGCTTTGGTCCTGCTTCCCAGTGGCCGCGTTCAGGTGCGTGAGATGGGGCAGCGGGGCGGGTGCTCTTCCTAAGGGATTGCTAAGGAGAGAAGCACAGAAACCCAAACACATCACAACTAACCCCAGAAAATGGGGAGCTGGGGTTTTTTCTTCATCTCTTTTATTTGTCATTGACTCGGAGCAGCAATTGTGGCGAAGGGAGGTGAGAGGTACACCACCACACTGAGGAAACCAGGAGGAGAAGTACAAAAATAAGGAAGCCTCTCTATAATATAATAGCAGTCAGTTACTAAAAATAAATATTGTAAACACGAAATAACAACATCAGGTGAATCTACAGTCTCTTGTTCCTGTTAGCAGCCCCACAGTCTTTGGCTTTATTGATGTCCCCCTGTCCCACACAGAGCCATCGCCTGCACTGAGATGCGTTTTCTTTGCTTCGAGTCAGAAAGACGTCAGACTGGTTAGAGATGTCAACAAGATCCATAACTGGACTCTCATCCTCCACATCGCGTTGTGACCAGGAATTTTCACCCTCTCTCCTCCGACAGAGAGCCTGGACACGGCTGGATCGCCTGCGGAGAGGCCGTGCAGCAGAGGCACTGAGCTGCCTCGGAGCTGCTTCCAGCCCAGAGATCTGTGCGTCGCGGACCCTCCTCACACGTCTTGGGTGGTGGAATGTGATGCTTCTCCCTACATGTCCCTCAACCCCAGGAAGGGAAGAGGCAAATTCCTTTTGCAAGGCTCAATAATTTGCTACTTGTGTGTGTGCAGTAACAATAAAATCCTGTCGCGAGTGCCACGAAGGAGAGAATCACCAGGGAGATGTCAGAGCCTCTGGCACAGCAGCCGACCCCATGGAAGACCCTGTTCTCCTGCTGCCCATGTGGCCGGAGAATGTGCCAGCACACCACCAGGAGTGCAAAGAAAATGCATCCTCATGGGAAAAACCAAGTGAGACAAAAGCCATCCTGAATGCACAAAGCAGTGCTTCTGACTGGAGGAGAGACAGATCGAGCAAGTCAAGCTGATCGGTCTTGTCCATCCCTCCCTACGTAGAACAGATCTGATCTTCCCTTCATATTAATTGTTACGATTTCACCTTCCCTTCTCATTTTAAACACGTTCACAGACTGTCCCAGGGCACTGTGCTCATGTAGGTTACAGTCCCACCAGAGTGACAATCGGACTGTGCAGCAAATGCTACTCATCCTCTTTGAAGAGGAGCACAAATGTCTCTTCATCTTTAATAAAACCCTTTCTCACAGCCAGGGCCAAGGGCATCCCTGCAGCCACGCCATAATGATGGGGTCTTGAAACGCTCCGAGTGTTGCTGTTTACCTGGAAACACTTCAGCCCCTGCTTGATTCTGAGACAAAGTGAGGGGGAAGCAAAGGTTCTCAAGCATTATGAGAGCCTGGGTGGTATCCAGGTGGGATTCCATCGGACCAAGCCCAGCCCAAAACCCTCCCTGACCTCACAGAATGCTTCAGTCTGTATCCTTGAGCTCCAGCACGTCTCCCTCGCCTCGCTAGCCCCACAGAGCCGATACTGGCCCAGCTCAGGCACTGTGGGGCAGACCAAGAAGCTCTAGCTCCAGGGGAGGAGCTGCACGGTCTTCCCTTTCTCTGTTCCAGGAGAGGAGACAGCGCTCGGCTGTTCCCCACCACCCTCTGAGGGTAGAGTCAATCCTTCCCACCGCTGCGAGGCTACAGCCCCAGTCTGTGCTGCGGAGAGGCACGGGCAGCGAGGTTACCCCGCTCCACTCGTCCCCGCTAACCGGGTACTGAACCACCCGCATCTTCTCACCCTTTCAGTCACCCACTCCAACAATTTGCTGCACGGGAGCCGGAATCAGCTGCCCACAGTCTCACTCTTTTCCACTCTCCTCCCAAACTAAAGCTGTATAAAATTTACCTCACTAACCGATGAAAACACTACGTGTTCCAGGAGGCGCCCAACTGGATAAGAGTTTAAAAATACAGCCGCTAATCACAGATTCATGGGATGATTTGGGTTGGAAGGGATCTCAAAGCCCATCCAGTCCCACCCACTGCCATGGGCAGGGACACCTCCCACTGGATCAGGGGCTCCAAGCCCCATCCAACCTGGCCTGGAACCCCTCCAGGGATGGAGCAGCCACCACTGCTCTGGGCAACCTGGGCCAGGGCCTCCCCACCCTCACAGGGAAACATTCCTTCCTCAGATGTCATCTCAATCGCCCCTCTTGCAGCTGAAAACCACTCCCCTCATCCTATCACTAATGCAACTTTCTGCACGGTGCGGCAGCTAAAAACATTTCTGGTTCAGTTTGTCAGCAGGCAAAAGGCTGCTCTCAGGAATAAACACACGACTGCTTGGGACCGTGGCAGAGGAGTTTGGGACCATCTTTCCAAAATTTATTTAACATCTTCTAAAACTTTTCACTGAACTTGGTTTCTTACATTGTTTCTATACACAGTCAGATTTGCTTTGTTATAATTGTCTTGAGGCTTATATAAAAATAAGCATTTAAAATGCCCGAAGAGTGATTTTTGCTTTAAAATTGTGCTACTGCACGTGACCCCCAAGACAGCAGAGAGACTCCTGGGAATGAGGGTACCCCAAGCAGTGTAAAAATATACATCAAAATAGACAAAAACTCTGTCCTCCAAAGTGAAGGTCTGCTCCTGGGAATTATTAATTATTATAGTTGTACAGAATCGGAACTTCATTCTCTTCTGCTAAATATTTACAGCCCCTCCCATGTGCCTCTCCCCGCTCCAGCATTGCTGCAGCTTTGTCCTAAGGCGTCTTAATTCTAAGGCAAGAATTAATCACTGCTTTTCCCTGGGACACACAAAATGATGCTATGGGCACCCACGGCCCCAGGAGCGCTTGCCGACAGCCCTGAGGATGCCAAAGGGCCATGGAGTGACATCAGCTATTGCTGCTTAATTGATGGAAGGAGTTGGGATTGGTTTTGCCAGCGTCTCGCTGCGAAACACGCACCCCAGCGGTGCTCGAGCCGCGGTTTGCTGTCCCGGGACAATGCGAGGGGGCCCGACGTTATTTTACCCCGTGCTGCCACAGGGAACAGCGGCGCCTTCCAGAGCGATGAGGGCAGCGGGACAAAAGAAAAACCTCTCCTCAGGTCCTCCCAGCCTAATCCTGAAAGCTTCGCTGCTGCAGGGCCCGACTGCTCCCCGCGCTGCGCATCCCTGCCTTCTTAGTTTCCCTTTTGTCCTGGTGATGAATTCAGAATGCCCATCCTCAGGAATATGGGTGTCTCTCTCTCCAATCTACCCTAAAAAGAATTTAAATTAAAAAAATACCACGAGAGAAAAAGAAAATAAGTTCTCTATACCATTCTTCAGGGACATCGAAAGGTGAAGCCAAAACTAAGCAATATAACCCCCAGACTATGTACATACAAAGACATCAGATCTCTTGAAACATAAATATACAGTGTGTAAATCCAGGTGTCGCCTAAAAGGTTGAAGACGCAGAACTATTTCACAGACAAAAAGCAAACCAAACTCACCGCGCCAAGCACAGACACACGGCCACGATGTGCGGATCTGCAGGGAAGAGAGCGACCCGGCCGGGTGGTGGTTCCTGTATCCGCACATGCACCTGGGAAGGGTGCCAGTGGTTTTCAGAGGTGCAACACAACCATACGGACATGCCACGTGACTACACTCTAGGGTGCAGGTGAGGTGAGAGGTCGGGAAATGGGATTAGACCCTGAGTCCCCAATTATTTCCAGGCACGTGCTCTGCTGGCGCCGTTAAAGGGGCGCCTCTAACTCGGAGCCAGCAGGTTCTTTAATATTGCTCACCAACAGAGATACCTGGTATCTCCCAGTGCAGACCCGGAACACGCCGGTTGGAATTCTGCACCCTGTGCTTGAAAAGTTACCATGACTTTCATGGAAATAATACAGCCTTGATCAGGGTAAAAGACTAACGGAGGTCTTTAGCCCAATCTTGGAGAGGTTTGCTTTCTACAGCATGGACACGCTACGACAGACATAAATAGGTACCGGTTACTGTAAAGTGACAATGCAGTGTCTTAATTATTCCAGCATTACCCTTTCTGCTGTTTGGGAAGGTGGGAGAGTGGTTAGGAGATGTGGGGAGGAGAGCTGGTGTTTGATGGAGGCTGCAAGTGGAACAGGTCCAGCTCTAACTGGGAATGTAGGCAGACAGCCAAAAGACGCTTTGAGCTTTACTCGACACGCGGTTTTATGGCATGCAATGAAACTCCTACGACAGCTCTTTCTATAAAGTACACAGCATCTCCAGTCCCACTGGTGGTATCTCACGGGAACAAGTAAAGCCTAGAGTCTGCTTGCAAGGGGAGGCCTCGTATGTGTGTGTGTACGGAGGGAGGGACCGGGGGTGGGGGGGAAACGTCCTGTTCTGCTGAAACCAAGCTCTTCGGCAAACCTCCTTCCTCCTATCGCTGGCCAGCCTCCCGGATCTGGCAGGCCACCGCCGTGATGAGCGCTGCGCCCTTGCCGCTGCCATCTTCCGACTGGAGGAAGGTCACCTCGCACTTTGGAGACAACTGCTTCACTGTTTTGTGCATGACGGCGGAGAAGCTGCAGGGCACAGTGTGGGAAAGAAGAGCTGCTGGTGTAACTTGCCCTGGGCTGCAGGTGCCAACAGGGAACAACCCCCTGCACACACACCTGCAGAGCTGCCCCCAACAGCAGCTCCAGCAGGACTACAGACAATGGAGAAAGGTGGATGGATGGAGAGAGAGCTGCCAGGCTGGAGGCATCGGCAAGCACAGGCCTGCACGCTCCAGCTTCATGCTTAGGAATATGATTTAGCACTCGACAGGTACAACTGGGTTGATGATCTCAAAGTTTTTTTCCAACCAAACAATTCTATGATTTCCTGATGCTCTCAGACCACAACCTCCTCTGCAAGGCCCAGGGGCTGCCTGTAAGGTGTCCTGTCCAGGTCCTGGAGGAGGAACCATGGACTCTCAGGGCACGGTGTCTGCATGTGGCTGCTCGGCCAGGACAAGGACGTGCTCTCTGGGCTGGAAGGGCAAAGCAAGACTGCATGGTCCTCCTTCGCCTTTGCGGAGGTGCTTGATGTTGTCTCCAGCCTTACCAGGACCTCTCTGACTTAGGGTGATGAGGTGCTACCATGGCAGGGACAAATCTCCTCTTGCCTTGGCCAAGAGGCAGCCCCTGCCCTGCCCCAGAGCCAGGAGCTCCCTCACAGCCCGGGTCCCTTGGGCACAGCCAAAGCCAACAGGACTGGGCTCTTCACAGGGCAGGAACAGAGAGGGTGAAGCAGAGGTGTCCACACCAGCAATGCCACCTGTGGAAGAATGGCTCATGATTTAATAGCAGTGAACAATCCAGGGTTTGCTGTCTGTAGCTAGGCCTGACCTTGAGATAAGATAAAAGGGAGTAGAATACAAGAATGTGGAATCCAGCACGGGAAAGTCCCGAAGAGTTGTGATGAGAACTTTGTATCTGCCCCTTTTGCGTGCTCAAGAGCGTCTGGCTAGTTGCGTGACAGCATAAGGCGCGTGAACAGCGGGACATAACCAATTAGGATTTGTTTTGTTAGCACGTGCACTATTGGGATAAGTCTATAAGAAGTGTAAGGTGCATGAATAAAGGAGAACGATCATACTCATATTGAGACTCCATCGCTACTCCGGGTCCGCCTCCCACTCTGACATCTGGTAGCAGAGGATGGTTACAGGACACCTTTGACTCCTCCGAGACTGCGGTAAGCAGCTAGAGGAGGGGAGTGGGAAACTGCGGCTAAGGGAAGCGCTGCCTGTGCATAGTCAAGGCAGACGCTGGTGTGAGGTCGCTCCTCGCCCCTTAGGGATAATTATGGAAACAGAAGCTGCGGCAACGCTACTTGTGGCAATCCTCTCTAAGAGAGGGCATGAACTGCCCGCAAAACTGCTGATAAAACTTCTACATTTAGGTAGAAAATGGGGACACTTTACCGATCCACACACGATGTTTTTTGTTACGGAGTGGCGAGATTATGGAGAAACGTTGTGGCAAAAGACTATATCAAGAACAGACAACGATGAAAAGGAAGTTAAAGCTGTTCGAGGGGACTGCACGATCACGAAAAGGGGCAAAGAGCCTTTTGGGGGCTGTGGGGAAACTTGGCGAACTGTCCTTAATACTTTACAAGCGCTGAAGGCGGAGTCAAAAGTCGCCGCTGCCGCTGTGCGCGCCACAGCCCCCCCCAATCCCCCGGCTGAACCTCATCGCACCACGAGTCGTACGAGTGCTTTCTTTGGGGTGAGCCAGAATTACCCAATGAAAGGAATGACTGGGAAAGTTTGTACCGGCGTCTGCGAGCTCTTAAATCCGACTGTAAAAAGGGGGAATGCGTCTGAGGACATAAACGGCCCCGTTGCGCCGCAGGCACCCGATGTTCACCCATCAGAGGGCGGAAGTGCAATGACACAGGAACCGGAAGTGCCCACAGTAGCGGCTGCGCTGATCAAGTGCGGGGCGGCCCGAGCTGTCGGACTGGCGAGGAATCAGAGGAGGAAGAAGGTGCCACGAAAATGCTGTAACAACCAAGGACTGCTACCTGTTAAACAATTGCAGATGACACTAAGCTGGGAGGAAGTGTGGATCTGCTGGAGGGTAGGGAGGCTCTGCAAAGGGATCTGAACAGGCTGGACCGCTGGGCCGAGGCCAATGGCATGAGGTTCAACAAGGCCAAATGCCGGGTCCTGCACTTGGGGCACAACAACCCTGTGCAGCTACAGACTGGGGGAAGAGTGGCTGGAGAGCTGCACGGAGGAGAAGGACCTGGGGGTGATGGTTGACAGCGACTGACCATGAGCCAGCAGTGTGCCCAGGGGGCCAAGAAGGCCAACGGCATCTTGGCTTGGATCAGAAATGGGGTCACCAGCAGGTCCAGGGGGGTTATTCTCCCTCTGTACTCGGCACTGGTGAGACCGCACCTCGAATACTGTGTTCAGTTCTGGGCCCCTCACCACGAGAATGATGTTGAGGCTCTGGAGCGTGTCCAGAGAAGAGCAACGAAGCTGGTGAGGGGCTGGAGAACAAGTCTTATGAGGAGCGGCTGAGAGAGCTGGGGTTGTTTAGCCTGGAGAAGAGGAGGCTGAGGGGAGACCTTATTACTCTCTACAACTACCTGAAAGGAGGTTGTGGAGAGGAGGGAGCTGGGCTCTTCTCCCAAGTGACAAGGGACAGGACAAGAGGGAATGGCCTGAAGCTCCACCAGGGGAGGTTCAGGTTGGATATCAGAAAAAAAATACTTCACAGAAAGAGTCATTGGGCACTGGCAGAGGCTGCCCAGGGAGGGGGTTGAGTCGCCTTCCCTGGAGGTGTTTAAGGAACGGGTGGATGAAGTGCTGAGGGACATGGTTTAGGGAGTGTTAGGAATGGTTGGACTCCATGATCCAGTGGGTCCTTTCCAACCTGGTGATTCTGTGAATTGATACAAACATTATCTTATATGTGCATATTGTAAGTGTTGTATGTGTTCGGTACCGTGTAGAGTTTAAATATTCATACCATCGTGCTATTCTTATTGACTGGTCGTAAACAATATTGTATGGGTATATTAAGCCAGCTCTCAAAAGAGTGGTTCTGTGTGTGTATGCGTGTGTGTGTTTAAAGCGCTTTAAACGTTTGTAAGATTTGCAAATTGGGTTTTGGTTATAGGAGCTTGAGCCTCTGTTTGTTTCGATTAATCTTAAAAATGCAACTCTGAGACCTTTCAATCTCAAACGTCCACTAAGCCAGCAAACAGGTAGATTTACCTGGGACCTTTGAAGTGAAAGGCTGCAGAGGACACAATTTCAAATTGAAAAAAAAAATACAAAAAGAACGTAGACAATAGAAAAAGAAAATGGAAAAAAACCCAGCCCTATAGCTGTGTGTGTTTCCCCCCCCCCTATTCCCCTCACAGCCCTGTGGCTGTGTGTGAGGTTCCCCCCCCCCCCATTCCTCCCCGCCCTTATTCCTGATATGTGAAGGTTTTTTGTTTTGTTTCAGCTTGGCAGTCCTTATCTTTCTCTAGGGGAGTAACAATTTATGAAGAACACTCTGCATTCCAGTGTCCGTTATAAGAACCGTTTGATGAACTGGCACTGCAGACACTGAGGGATATGCTGAGAGATAAAGGACTTGTTGTTGCACCTGAAAAAGTACAAAGGTTGGCTCTGTGGAAGTATTTGGGCTGGCGCATTTCTGATGCCCAAATCCCACCACAGAAAATCGAACTGACGACCAGTTTACGTGCTGTTAAAGATGTTCAAACGTTGTTAGGGAATATTCAATGGGTCCACCGTTGTGTGGACATTTCCAACTCTGATATTGCTCCCTTGACTGTGTTGTTGCACAATGCTGACACAGCCTCCAAAACTGAGCTTACCACAGATCAAAGGACTCTTTTACAAAAAATCAGTTGTCGCTTACAAAATATCTTGGTCATCTTGGAAGATCCTGAATTTACCGATATCGCTTTTGGTTTGTAACAATAGTGAATCCCCGTATGCAGTCATCTGTCAATGGCAAAACAAAAGAGGGGAATCTGGGAAGGACAGAGACCTGAATGACCCTGCCATTGCCAGTAGTAAGAGAACTGATAAAGCTGAATCATTCTGGGTATTGGAATGGGTGTCTCTGGGTGTGCAGCCAAAAATGAGCATTCAAACCAGACCCGAAGCTGTGGCAGAGTTAGTACGAAAAGGCAGATCTCGAATTATTGAGATCAGTGGTCAAGAACCTGCAGACACTAGCATTCCAGTTAATGCTGTAGACCTAGAGTGGTGGTTACGAAATGTAATACCACTATTCAGGAAGCCCTATTAGGATTTGAAGGACAAATACATTTGCAGCAGCCGCAAGGGAAAAAAGTGGCAGATATTGTCACGAAATCAGTGGCTGGAGAGAACGAAAGTCAGTATGCAACCACTGGTGGATGGCCTTACTGTATATACTGAGGCCGGAAAACGACTGCATGGTGCTGTTTGTGTATGGCACGAACGTGCTGAATGGCACAAGCATATTTTGGAGGGACAGCCCCAAGATTCTTTACAGACCTTAGAATTAACTGCTGTTGGTTGGGCCCTGTTGAATTGGCTAACCACCCCTCTTAATGTTGTAACGCACTCGTATGTAGCAGGAGTAGTCCCAAGATTAGAGGATGCTCTTCTAAGACAACTAACCCAAGATTAGGAGCATTGTTTGTGCAATTACGCTCCACGCTTCAACCACGCACAGAGCCTTGTTGTGTTATTCATGTGCGAAGTCATCAACTTGACGTAGGACTAGGAAGGGGTAATCAGGTAGCAGATAGCTTCGTTAGTCCAGCTCAGCATATGCCCCCTATGGATAAATTTTGTCTAGCAAGACAGAGTCACGACCAATTTCACCAGAATGCCAAAGGATTAAAACGACAGTATGGCTTAACAGAGAATGAAGCCCGTAGTATTGTACAAGCCTGTCCAAGATGTGGAAATCACGGTCCAGGAATAGGGATCGGAGTTAACCCTAAAGGACTAAAGTCCTCAGAGCTTTGGCAAAGGGATGTCACTCACATTGGGGAATTTGGAAGACTAAAATATGTTCACGTGACAATCGATACCTTTTCAAAATTTGTATGGGCAACCGCATTACCTGGTGAGAAAGCACAACATGTGTGTAAACACCTGTGTGTAAAAACATGTGTGTTGTCCTGCTTTGCTGTAATGGGGGTGCCTGAGACCATAAAAACAGATAATGGGCCTGCCTATACTAGTCAAAAGACGAGGGTCTTTTTGTCCAAGTGGGGAGTACAACATATCACAGGAATCCCGCACTCTCCCACTGGGCAGGCTTTAGTGGAGCGAACTCATCAAGTGTTGAAAGATTATTTACAAAGACAAAAAGACACTGAA
The DNA here is from genome assembly GCF_017976375.1 of Cuculus canorus. NCBI lineage: Eukaryota > Metazoa > Chordata > Aves > Cuculiformes > Cuculidae > Cuculus > Cuculus canorus. The sequence continues at coordinate 5,360,951 of NC_071426.1, read as the reverse complement.
ATGGACGTGCAAATGAGATTGAATAAGGTTTTGTTCACATTAAACTATTTGTGTTTAATGAGTGATAGAGAAGAGCCACCGGTGATAATACATCATCAAAGTATAAGGTTGAATGAAAAGACAATTATCGCCAGCTTTCGAGTATTATATAGAGATCCAGTAACAGGAATATGGAAAGGACCTGTTGCTGTAATATTTAATGGTCGAGGATATATGTGTGTTTCCACAGAAGGTGGTCCTAGGTGGATACCAGCAAAAAGCATTCGACCCTATCTACAGACATCATCAGAATGTGATCAACGGCCTACACAAGAAGATCCTGCACAGGAATGAATGAAGAAAGCTGTAATTGTGGGAATTGTGATCCCTGGGTGTTGCATAATTGCGGTGACCGTGATAATAATCAGTGGCCCTGTAATACGGACTATTAAGGATCAAAATTGGAAGAAAGTAAAAGAAAACTGTAGGCATTCTTGTAAATGGAAACGGTATCAAAAATGAGGCAGTTTGGCTGTGTTTAGTATGTTTAAAACTAGTCATTGCAGTCAACCACCTAGCATTGTTTGATCTGCGACAAAATGTATGGGTTACTCTTGTACAAGTCTTGAACATTACTAGTTTTGTGCCAGTTTGGCGACCCCAAGCTTACCATTTGTGACTTGTCTTATAGGAGTTCCCATAAAAAAAAAATAAAAAAATTATTATTTTTTTTTAACTTTAATCAAACAATGCAAGAGTTGAAGTCACAGTTTAACATCACTAGTAACCTCCCCTTTCGATGGGAAAACAAGAGCGAAGCATTCGATAAATATGATAATTGGGATAACAAACTTCCAATTGGATCCGAACCACAAGAACTTCAACTTGTGGATTCATTGAATGCTACGTATTGTTTTTTGGTTTTTTTTTTTTTTGTTTTTATAGGTTTAGCATCGTGGTCTGAGGTATAGAAGGAAACAAGACTAGCGGACCAAGCAGCACCAACAATAATTAATCCCATGGGGAACAGCAGTGATTGGGAGCGGAAACGGTGCAACATTACAATACGAAATAAAACTCACTCCGCTCCTGGCACTGCATTACCAAGACGATTACCACCAGGATACCTTTCGATCTGTGGTAATCGAGCGTGGGCAGGCATGCCCTCTAACCCGAAGGGTGGACCACGTACCCTTGGTCAGCCCAGTTTGGGCGTTCCATATCATCCTCCAAATCAAACTCATCCCACAAGGTGGAAAAGAGACCTGAATTATGGAATTCTTGGGAAAGATTTTTGCATTTCTTTTGCTATCAAGAGTCGCAGCCATAAAAGCGCATAAAAACTTAGAAGAATTATTTTGTTGGGTAGTGAAGCAAGCCAACATGACAAGTCGAATTTTGTCTGAACTGGCTGCAGCAATAAATTTTTCTTCTTTTTTTTTGTTATTGGCGCATGGTCATGGCTGTGATGATTTTGACCTAGGTCTCTTCTTTTTTTGGGACAGCCACCAAAGAGCCCAGGAGCCCTCTAGTGATGGCACAGCCACTGTCACAGCAGTCAAGAGAATTATAGAACCATTTCAGTTTGAAGGGACCTCAAAGCCCATCCAGTTCCACCCACTGGATGATGCAGACACTGGATCCGGGGCTCCAAGGCCCATCCAACCTGGCCTTGAACACCTCCAGGGACAGGGCAGCCACGACTTCTCTGGCCAACCAGAAATGCACCAACGTGCATTTCCAGTGGTCTTGCTGGAACAGGTTGCCTGGAGAGATTGTGGAGTCTCTATCCTTGGAGGTCTTCAAAATTATTGGGCAACTGGCTCTAGGTGGCCCTGCTTGAGCAGGGGTATCGGACCCAATGAACTCCAGAGGTCCATTCCAACCTCAACTAGTCCATGCCTCTGTAATTCCATATGCAACTGGACAGGAAGAAGGTGGGCGATTTATGCAGGTGTAGTGACACTGGCTGGAAGACCACTCTGGATTTCTTTATTGTATTTCCCCTCTCTCTGGTCTTGCAGCTGCCCCGGGGAGAAGGAGGCCCTGCAGACACAGATGTTTGGGCTGCCAGCTACCAAGGACAAGAGGTGGGCACGTAGAGTCCAGCACCTGGGGAGGAACAGCCCCTGCACCAGGACAGGTTGGGGATGACCTGGAAAGCAGCTATCAGTACTGCCCATTCCAAGGCAGAGTCGCCCGTCCCGGCTGTTCCGAGGCCGGTGTTATCGGTGCCGGCTGTTCCAAGGTGGGGGTCACCAATACTAGCAGTCCCCAAGCTGTGATTAACAGTAACAGCCTCTCCAAGGTGCCATTAGCAGTACCGGCCGTTTCGAGGCGGCGATTACCGTCACGCGTCATTCCGAGGCGGCAGTTACCTGTCCCGGCCGTTCCGAAGCAGACGCTGCCGGTGCCGGTGCAAGTAGCGGGCGCTGCCGAGGCACAGCCGCCGGTTCCGGCCGGAGCTCCCGGTCCCCGGGCCCGTTCCGGGGCGATGGGGGGGCTGATCAGCCGTGTGCTGTGGGGCACAAGGCGAGGGAGGAAGCGGGAGCGCAGCGAGAGAGACGACAGCGACGACGGCAGAGGGCAGCACAGCCGGTGCGGGCAGGGAAGGGGCGGTGTGGGGAGCGGCGCCGGGGCAGAAGGGGCGCTGCAGGGTCGGGTGGGCGCAGGGGAGCGGAGAGAAGGGGCGAGGGGGCGCTGCGGGGCCGGGGAAGCGGTGCGGTGGGAGGAGGGGCGTGCGGGGCCGGCAGCGGAGGAGCGGTGGAGGGTCGCTGGGTGTGGGGAGAAGGGGAGTGCGGGGCCGGGGGACGATGCGGGGAGAAGGGGCGAGAAGCGGGGGGGGAAGGGGCGAGAAGCGGGGGGGAAGGGGCGGAGCGGTTTGCGGCAACGACCGCGCCGTGCGGGGCGAGGAGAGGGAGACGCGGGGGAGCGGGGTCGGACCGCGCGGGGAGAAGAGGCGAGGAGCGAGGAAGGAGTGAGGAAGTGCAGAGAAGGCTGGGAAAGGGGCGGTGCGGGCAGCGGGAGGCGGGGAGAAGAGGCGGGGAGCGGAGAAGGGGCGGGGAGCGGGAAAGGGGCGAGGAGAGGGGAGAAGAGGCGAGAAGAGGGGAGAAGAGGCGAGAAGAGGGGAGAAGGGGCGAGGAGGGGAGAAGGGGCGAGGAGAGGGGAGAAGGGGCGAGGAGAGGGGAGAAGGGGCGAGGAGGGGAGAAGAGGCGAGGAGAGGGGAGAAGGGGCGAGGAGGGGAGAAGGGGCGAGGAGAGGGGAGAAGGGGCGAGGAGGGGAGAAGAGGCGAGGAGAGGGGAGAAGGGGCGAGGAGGGGAGAAGGGGCGAGGAGGGGAGAAGGGGCGAGGAGAGGGGAGAAGAGGCGAGGAGGGGAGAAGGGGCGAGGAGAGGGGAGAAGGGGCGAGGAGGGGAGAAGGGGCGAGGAGAGGGGAGAAGGGGCGAGGAGGGGAGAAGGGGCGAGGAGGGGAGAAGGGGCGAGGAGAGGGGAGAAGGGGCGAGGAGAGGGAGAAGGGGCGAGGAGGGGAGAAGGGGCGAGGAGAGGGGAGAAGGGGCGAGGAGGGGAGAAGGGGCGAGGAGAGGGGAGAAGGGGCGAGGAGGGGAGAAGGGGCGAGGAGGGGAGAAGGGGCGAGGAGGGGAGAAGGGGCGAGGAGAGGGGAGAAGAGGCGAGGAGAGGGGAGAAGAGGCGAGGAGGAGAGGAGAAGAGGCGAGGAGAGGGGAGAAGGGGCGAGGAGAGGGGAGAAGGGGCGAGGAGAGGGGAGAAGGGGCGAGGAGGGGAGAAGAGGCGAGGAGGAGAGGAGAAGAGGCGAGGAGAGGGGAGAAGGGGCGAGGAGAGGGGAGAAGGGGCGAGGAGAGGGGAGAAGGGGCGAGGAGAGGGGAGAAGAGTCGAGGAGTGGGGAAAAGAGTCGAGGAGTGGGGAAGGGGAGAAGAGGCGGGGAGCGGAGAAGAGGCTGGAGGTGGGGAAGGGGCGGTGCGGTGGAAGGGGGCGGTGAGAGGGGAAGGCGCGAGGGAGGCGCGAAGCTTTGAGGGGGGGGGGCCGGGGTAGTGCGGGGTGAGGAGCGGCCGTGGGAGGCGGGTGAGGGGGTCTGTGCGGTGGGGAGGAGGGGAGCTGAGGGGAGGGAGGAGGGGGAGAGCGGGGAGGAAGGATGAGAGGGGAGGGGGGGGGAGGGGAGAGGAGGGGAGAGGGGGGTAAGGGGGTGAGGGGAGGTGAGGGGGTAGGAGGGGAGAGGGGGGTAAGGGGGTGAGGGGAGGTGAGGGGGTAGGAGGGGGCGGGGTAGTGCGGGGCGAGGAGCGGCCGTGGGATGCGGGGGGGGGGTCGTGCAGTGTGGGGGAAGGGGGGGGCTGTGCGGGTAGGGGGGTGAGACAGAGATGCGGGGCTTGGGGGGGGTCGTGCAGGGCGAGGGGTGGTGCGGGGGGAAGGGGCGGTGCGGGCTCGGAGCAGGGAATGAGGGGAATGGGGGGAAGGAGCTGGGGGGGGACACACACCAGAGCCCACATGAACAGGAGCCGCGGTGGAAGGGTCTGGGGGGGCGGGGGGGGGAGGGTGTTGGGGCTGTTGTTCCTCAGCAGCAGCAAACGAGGTGTGTGTGGGGGGGTGGTATGGGGAGAACCCTCTGCCCGGCGCTTGGTCCAGAGGGTGGGTTCCAAACCAGAGAGGAGTGAAGGAGTGATCCCTGTCTGCCTGTTTGTGTAGGAAAAGGTTTAAAAGGACCTCCGAGTACATTTATGAGGAGCTGTTTCTGAGTGGCAATGGCAGCGACATCAAAATCCGTGCCCTGGGAAAAGAGTGGAACCTGCACAAGGTGTATCTGTGCCAGGTGAGCAGCTGCCGTCGCGCTTGCCAGAGAAATTGCGGTTTTAATAAAAGGTTGTCCAGTAAATCACAGAATCACAGAGTGGTTTGGGTTGGAAGGGACCTCAAAGCCCATCCAGTCCCACCCCACTGCCATGGGCAGGGACACCTCCCACTGGATCAGGGGCTCCAAGCCCCATCCAGCCTGGCCTGGAACCCCTCCAGGGATGGGGCAGCCACCACCGCTTTGGGCAACCTGGGCCAGGGCCTCCCCACCCTCAGAGGGAAACATTTCTTCCTCAGATGTCATCTCAATCTCCCCTTTTGCAGCCAAAAATTGCTCCCCCTTGTCCTGTCCCTGCACTCCCTGATCAAGAACCTCTCCTCAGCTTTCCTGGAGTCCCTTTCCATACTGGAAGCTGCTCTAAGGTCTCCCCAGAGCCTTCTCTTCTCCAGGCTGAATAACCCCAGCTCTCCCAGTCTGCCCTCCTACTTGAGATTTTTCCTTTTTTCTCTTTTTTGTCTTACATTTCTGATGCAGTTAAACATCGTGTTTTCAATAGTAATGTTAGGAAGCATAGCTGTAACTTTGTGTTTGAAAAGCCCTCACTTCTGTCTTTTGCCATTTAAATTTTTAATCTATTGATCTTAACCTTGGCACATCCTTTGCAAACAGTCCTTTGGTGTCCTGAGAACGCGTTCTTGTTTGCTAAGCAAATGGCTGAGTCTCTAGTCTTGTTAATATTATTGCAGAGCCCAGAAAGCATTTCCAGAGTGAATTGGTAAAGCACATAGTGACCCAGGGCACTTTCACTGTCCGATGGAACTCGAGTGTAGGAACCTTTGGTCTCTGTATTTTTTACGCAGCCTTTGTCTTTGAATGAAGGCTCTCTTGCTGTTTTATTGCACAGAAGCTCTGAAAAGGAATGAATCTTAGTGCTCCTCTGCAAAAAAATGGTGCTGTTTCCACAGGTGTTTTATTTTGGGCTTGTGAGAGGGTGAAGTTCTCTGTGTTACTTTCTGTGTTTTGGGAGCAAAGAGGTGCTGCTATCTTGAGTCATGTGACAGGAGCAGGGAGAAGCCACACCTTTGTCTTGAAATATCTGATTCCATTATGCTGTTGGTTGTAAAGTGGGAGCCTGAGCCTGGAAGAATCCATTTGAAGCAAGAAGAGTAAAAGGTCATCCAGTTCCATCCCCTGCCCAAGGACACCTCCCACTGGATCAGGGGCTCCAAGCCCCATCCAACCTGGCCTTGAACCCCTCCAGGGATGGGGCAGTCACAGCTTCCCTGGGCAACATGTTCCAGTGTCTCACCACTCTCACGGTGAAGAAATTCTTCCTAATGTCCAGTCTAAATCTGCCCCTCTCCAGTTTATACCGATTCCCCGTCATCCTGTCACCACAAGCCTTTATGAATAGTCCCTCTCCAGTTTTCTTGTAGCCCCTTCATGTACTGGAAGGTCGCTATAAGATCTCCTCGGAGCCTTCTCTTCTCGAGGCTGAACAACCCCAACTCTCTCAGCCTGTCTCTCTCAGCCTCTCCTCATATGGGAGGTGCTCCAGCCCTCAGATCATCTTTGTAGCCTCCTCTGGACCCGTTCCAACAGCTCCATCTCCTTCTTACGTTGAGGATTCCAGAACTGGACACAATTCTCCAGATGAGGTCTCACAAGAGAGGAATAGAGGGACAGAATCCCCTCCCTCGCCCTGCTGTCCACGCTGCTTTGGATGCAGCCCAGGCCACGGTTGGTTTCTGGGCTGCGAGCGCACGTTGCCGGCTCATGTTGATCTTCTTATTGACCAGCGCCCCAAGTCCTTCTCTGCAGGGCAGCTCTCAGTCACATCATCTCCCATCGTGTACTGAGATGAGGGATTGCCCTGACCCCGGTGTAGGACCTTGCACTTGGCCTTGTTGAACCTCTTGAGGTTCTCACAGCCCCCACTTCTCCAGCCTGTCCAGGTCCCTCTGGATGACATCCCATCCTTCCGGTGTGGCAACTGCCCCACTCAGCTTGATGTCGTCTGCAAACCTGCTGAGGGTGCACTCAATCTCGGTGTCTATATCATTGATAAGGATATTAAACAGCACCAGTCCCAGTATGGACCCCTGAGGGACACCACTTGTCAGGGATCTCCATCTGGACTTTGAGCCACTGACCACTACTCTCTGAATACGACCATGCAACCAGTTTCTTATCCACTGTACCATCCACCCATCAAATCCCTATCCCTCCAATTTAGAGAGAAGGATGTTATGGGGACTGTGTCAAAGGCTTTACAGAAGTCCGGATAGATCACATCCATCGATTTATCAGTGCTGTGATTCCAGTGCCGGTACAGAAATTACCTGGGAACTGTCATTGCTCTCCTGTAGGAAAAAGCGTTTTATTTTGCGGGTGTTGGAACCTGTTAAAGATCACAACAAGAGGGCAGGGAGGTCATTTGGCTGTAGCCAAGGACTGACCCACGGCCGCCTCTGGCTAGGGCTAAGGGTAGGTTGGAGCAGGTGGGTGCGGCTGCATTTCTCCTCCGCCCCATTGACCCTCTGCAGGGAACGGAGGATGGCAGCGGGCTAGGTGCTCAGACCGAGGGTGCACAGCATCCTAGGGGGGCTGGTGCCGCTTCAGCCCTGGCTGTGCCTGGCGATGGTGTTTTTAGTCATCGTCGTTGCGATTCTGTTGTTGGAATCATAGAATCACGGAATGGTTTAGGTTGGAAGGGACCTCAAAGCCCATCCAGTTCTACCCCCTGCCATGGGCAGGGACACCTCCAGCTGGATCAGGGGCTCCAAGCCCTATCTAACCTGGCCTGGAACACTTCCAGGGATGGGGCAGCCACCACTGCTCTGGGCAACCTGGGCCAGTGGCTCACTAACCTCATTGTGAAGAATTTCTTCCTAATGTTTAGTCTAAATCTTCTCCCTTCCAATTTAAAGCCATTTTCTCTCCTTCTGTTGTTCTATGCCCTTGTAAAAAGTCCCTCCCCAGCTTTCCTGGAGCCCCTTTCAGTCCTGGAAGCTGCTCTAGAGTCTCCTCAGAGCCTTCTCCTCTCTGCCTGAGTAACTCCAACTCTCTCAGCCAGTCCTCATAGCAGAGGTGCTCCAGCCCTCTGATCATCTTTGTAGCCTCCTCTGGACCCATTCCGACAGTTCCATCTCCTTCTTACATTGGGGGTTCCAGAACTGGACACAGGGCTCCAGGTGGGGCCTCACAAGAGAGGAGCAGAGGGGCAGAATCCCCTCCCTTGTCTTGTTCGACTTGTTGCTACGTCTCGAGTTGGTGAAGCTTGTCCTGAAAACTTAGTGTGGGTTGATGACTAAAACTGAGTATTAAATCACTTTTGAACAGAATTTGAAAGTTGGGAATTGGTTTTGGCGAGGCCTGATTGTACCAGTGATGGTCTTGTGAGGTGGAATTTTGTGGCGGAGTTACCGATCATGTCCGTCAGATTTGTATCTCAATTCATGCTCTGTCATTGGAACTCTGTTGCTGTAGGTAAAATGCTTCTGTAGGTTAAAAATAACACTCCATGAAATGAGGACTTCTCTGCCTTGTTGAACAGACTGTCTCAGTCGGAATGTTGGTGTCCCTCGTCTCTCCAGTGACTGTGTGTAGTTTGGTAAATGACAGGAAGGTGCTGCTCTCTCTGTTCATGGCAGATGCGAGAAGGCGAGGATTGCCTTTTTATGATGCTGTTTACTAAAATGGCAAATACTTATGAAAATGAGGAGTTACAAAGCCAAGGAGCCTCACAGGGACTGGTGAGAGGAATAAGATCCTGTTTCTGAGTAGTGTGTTGTGTGTCATCACAGAGAGGGGATCTGCTGAAGGTATAGGAATGGCTACGTAATGGAATTGAAGTTGGATTTGATGTTGTTTGCTGCCCCGAGTTGCAGTGCTGTGTTAAGAGTCAGGGAATGTAGGGCTGTACAATTAGACTATGCAATTAGACTTAACTGTTTTGATCTCTCGGGTAACCTTCAGTAAGCGATGGCATCTCACAAGCGGCACATCTGCTGCTGGGAAGGAACAGCAGGAATCCCGGTAGCACCATGTATTTCACTTCATTTGGATGGAACCCTACCAGATCCTAATTTCATATGCCTTACACATTCTAACAAAAGATGTATTTACATAAGGGGTGTATGTGTGCGTGTCCTTACTGTGAGACCACAGCCTTGTACATCAATTTGTGTATCTTGCATGCTGCCTGGCTTGGGTTTTTTTTTTTGATCCAGACTGGTATTCCCTCCTGCCTGCAGGATTTGTTGTCACCAGTAACACTAAAGACTTAATTCCTGGATGAAATATATCCCCGTTGGTGGTGTGGTTTGTAGGAAAAGAGCTTCTGTGGCTTTTCTGGCCCTTGAAAGCTCTTTCTTTACTCTGATCACACACATGGAGCCCAAATTTTCTATACACGTTTTTAATTTCGGAAATAGAGCAACTGTAATTCACCCTTTCTCAAGTGCGTCAGAATGTTTTAGCTTGTGAAATGTTCCCTTAATACATTTTGTTCTGCTTAAAGGTAAATATGAACAATTTTTCCTGCCATGTGCTGCTTTTGACAGTTTTAATTTGAATGAAATATCTTAATTGAGTTCTTTTTCTCTCCTCTTCTCTCATATAGTCAGGGTACTTTTCCAGTATGTTCAGTGGACATTGGAGAGAATCCAGCATGGACACCATTGAGTTGGAAATTTCTGACGAAAACATTGATGCAGAAGGTAAGTGGGAACCTTTTCTTTTAACATAAACTCTGAAGGTAGAGTTTAAGTTGAACCTGACAAAAAGTAACTTGGAAAAAGTACGTATATAAGAATAATTTACAAAGTAGTAAATAAGAACCTTGAGAGATTGAGTTCTGTGCTTAGAGTTCTCTTCCTCCATAACGTTCAGGGTACTTTTCTGCCATGACTTACTGAAGGTTACCCAAGAGATCACACCAGTAAAGTCTAATTACACAGTCTGATTGCACAGTCTAATTGCACAGTCCCACATTCCCTGCCCTCTTAGCTCGGCACTGCAACTCAGGGCAGCAAACTACATCAAATACAATTTTGATTTGATTACATAGATTTTCCCCTACCTTCGCAGTCCCCGTAACTACAATGACACACAAAACGCTACTCAGAACCAGGACCTTGTTCCTCTCGGAAGTTTTCAGCTTAACGTGGGTCACCACTAGAGCTGAATTTGTTTTTGTACCTCGGAGCTGGGAAGCGCAGCTGAAAAGCAACAACTCGTCCTATTGTTTCAGCATCGAGGCTGGAGATCCATGTACGCTGCTCTTGCGAGAGCCACGTGTTAGATTGTGAATCACGCCTTCACCGGGCTGGTCTTGAAAAGCCTCCGAGTGGAAAGCTGGTGGGGCACTGCTGTGAGCTGGCAGGAGGTTTTGCCATGGTTCCAAGCCTCACTGAGTGGAAACGTACTGTTTTTCAGAAGAGTTACAGAGACTTTTGTACAATCATAGTGCTATCTCAGCATGATGCCAGGGGTCAACCACAGAGAAGGAGGATGAGGTTTAGTTTCTTTTTATGTGATTTTACCGCTCTCCATGTTGCACCATGGCGTGACTGGTGGCTGTTTTAAGCTGAATATTTAGTTTAAGTAGTGAAAAGGACTGTATGTTATTGGATAAGGCCATATCTTGTGCTTTGTGTTGGGGTTTGTGCTTGGGCTGGTAAGTACTGGCCTTTTATTTGGAGCAAATAAGATTATAGAGAATGTCTGCTTGGTTATATTGAAGGTTTCTTTTAGATCTCCGTGCTCAATGTCATGTTTCTGTTCAACACTTGTACTCTTTTCAGCTCTCCACGTGGCTTTCAGCTCACTCTACCAGGACGATGTTTCAATAAACCCGGAAAAAGTGGTTGCGGTTTTAGCAGCAGCCTCCATGCTGCAGTTGGTAAGTAATCAATGGGCAACATTCTTGTGCTTTCTTCTCAGATGAGGACAGCAGTTCATAACGTACTCACACACGGTTACTTTTCACCCAGAGAAATAAATCATCTTTTCAGGCTAAGTGGGAGGAACCCCAAGCGTGATGCAGTGGGTTTATTAAAAAATGCGATCCTGAGGTTCAGCTGTAATCATAGAATCATGGAATGGTTTGGGTTGGAAGGGACCTCAAAGCCCATCCAGTTCCACCACCTGCCATGGGCAGGAACACCTCCCACTGGATCAGGGGCTCCAAGCCCCATCCAACCTGGCCTGGAACCCCTCCAGGGATGGGGTAACCTAGGCCAGGGCCTCCGCACCCTCATCGTGAAGAATTTCCTCTTTATATCCAGGCTAAATCTGTCCCTCTGCAATTTAAACCCATTCCCCCTTATCCTATCACCCCAGGCCGTTGTAAAAAATCCGTCGCAGCTTTCCCACAGCCCCTTCCAGTACTGGAAGCTGCTCTGAGGTGTCCCGGGAGCCTTCTATTCTCCAGGCTGAATAACCCCAGCTCTCTCAGCCTGTCCTCATCACAGAGGTACTCCAGCCCTTGGGTCATGATCGTGGCCTCCTCTAGACCCATTCCAACTGATCCATGTCCTTCTTATATTTGGGACTCCAGAACTGGACACAATTTGACCTCATTTCTAGAAGCAGATTACAATATGTTGTACCAGCTCCTGTGTTCTACTCTGAAGGTGTTCACTAGGCTTTTCTTTCACGTGGTATATTCTAAAGATAAATTGTTGTTTTGAGGAGAGCTGATGTGACTATTCTGAACGGCGTAGCCCAGGGCACTGCAGCGTGTGGGACTGGGGGAGTTGTTCAGGAGTGAAAACTTGTGTGAACTGCACAATATTTGACACCTCCTGTTGGGAAGTGCAAACTTTGAATATTTGTGTTTTTTTTTTCTCACCACAGGACAACTTAATGGAGCAATGTGCTGAGATAATGAAGGAAACCATTAATGCAGAAACTGTCTGTGATTACTATAATTCAGCGGAGATGTATGGGTTGCCCTTCATGAAGAAAAAGTAGGAATTGCTTTCTCCAGGCTGCATTGTATATTGCTGATTAGCAGTGTGAATTTAAAAATGGACACATAATGCCCAAGTTAACTCTTTTCTTAAAGCTGTGTGGTTTGGGCTCTGCTTGTCCTCAGAAACTTAAAGTTTCTGAGTTTTTGCTGTAGTCAGTTCCTTTAGAGTCGGTGTAGATAGAATCATAGAATCATAGAATCATGGAATCATAGAATCATAGAATCATGGAATCATAGAATCATAGAATAGTTTGGGTCGGAAGGGACATCAAAGGTCATCCAGTACCAACCCCGTGCCATGGGCAGGGACATCACACTAGCTCAGGCTGCCCAAGGCCCATCCAACCCGGCCTTGAAGACCTCCAGGGATGGGGCAACCACAACTTCCCTTGGCAACCTGTGCCAGTGTCTCACCACTCTCATGGTGAAGAAATTCCTCCTTAGGTCTAGTCTAAATCTGCCCCTCTCCAGTTTATACCCATTTTCTCCCTTGTCCTATCACCACAAGCCTTTATGAATAGTCCCTCTCCAGCTTTCTTGTAGCCCCTTCAGGTACTGGAAGGTCGCTATAAGGTGTCCTCGGAGCCTTCTCTTCTCCAGGCTGAACAACCCCAACTCTCTCAGTCTGTCCTCGTATGGGAGGTGCTGCAGCCCTCGGATCATCTTTGTAGCCTCCTCTGGACTCGTTCCTACAGCTCCATCCCCTTTTTACGTTGAAGATTCCAGAACTGGACACAATACTCCAGATGAAGTCTCGCAAGAGGGGAACAAAGGGGCAGAATCCCCTCCCTCGCCCTGCTGGCCACGCTGTTTTTTGATGCAGCCCAGGACACGGTTGGTTTCTGGGCTGCGAACGCACGTTGCCGGCTCATGTTGATCTTCTTATTGACCAGCGCCCCAAGTCCTTCTCTGCAGGGCAGCTCTCAATCACTTCGCCTCTCATCTTGTGCTGAAATTGGGGATTGCCCTGACCCAGGTGCACGACCTTACACTTGGCCTTGTTAAACCTTGTTGGACCTCACGAGGTTAGATGACAGCACATTGACTGGCCCGTGCTGTGCATGAACGAATTACTGAAGTACATTAGTAAAGAGAAGATGTTTGGTCTTCAGCATGACAAAGACATAATATTTGTGATCATTGACTGCTTTATCACCAAGCTGCTTTAATATTCCCATCTTAATCTCAACTTTATCTTAATTAAGAGGGATAATTACACGTTTGGGAGCAGAATGCTGAGGTTGGTGCTCATCGCTTCCTTCTGCTGTGAATTAGTGTGTTCTCAGAGCTTTTGTGGCATTAATAGTACTTTGAATTCAGCTTTCGCTCTACCCTGAGAGGCACTCAATGCAACTTTAAGAGTTACAGAAAATTCTGGAACATTTTATGGTAAACTCCATGTTTTTGAAGTAACTTTTCATATGTTTATGGGTTTGTGTCTCAGGCGTTTTGAAGTCACGCTGCACCTATTGTGCTTTGTGAGCCTGAGCAACTGTTGCAGGACTGATATAAAAGAAAAAATATGAAGATACTAACTCTCTGCATTTTTAATCCAGATGCCTTAAATGGCTCTTGAACAACCTGATTACTCACCCACGAGTTGAAGTCTTCAAAGAAATCAGGTACAGGCGTCAGTTAACCCTGGGTAATTCTTCCAGAGTACATGGCTCACTCCAAATCCCCTTCTAGGCTGGTGATGGTTGCTGGTTACCTTACTCCCCTTTTTGGGGTTTGTCTGTGATGTCTCATGGAACTCTTATGGCTTTTCTCCCAGTATAAACCTCATGGAGCAGCTGATCAGCTCTTCCAACCTGCTTGTAATGCAAGTGGAAATTGACGTGTATAGCACTCTCAAAAAGGTACTGAGCAGAGGGGCTGGGGCTCGGGGAGGGGTTGAACTCCTCAGCACAAGCTGGTTTGTAACGCAATGAGAATTTTAGCCTTTTTGGTGTTTACTGAAAGTAAATTAAATAGAGTATGGGAATCTGTGTATGAGTGAATGCGTTATGAAAATGTCTCTTTAAGAATGCAGCTGTTTGAAAACTTCAATTCACTCATGGGAGTTTGTCCGTTTTTCCCAGTGGATGTTCCTTCAACTCGTGCCTTCTTGGAATGGGACGTTGGAACAGCTCTTATCTGAAGCTGATGCCTGGTTTGCCCAGTATCGGAAAGGTAGGATTAATTGCCGTGGCCTTGATTGGGGAACATGTGGGTTAGAAAAGTACGAGAGACTTCTTCCACTTCCAAACTTCGTCCCGTGTTCTCTGAGAAGGCTTTGCCTCTTCCAGCTGCCCTGGCACTGGTTCCTCAACGCTGAGAGCTTTTTCATTGTTTTGTCCAGCGTTTCCAAGCGAGCAGACGGTCCCTGTTTGTGCTTTGTTGCTTTTGTTGTTCAGTCAGAGTGAGCTTTTGTTGCCGTCTCACTAGAGGGCACTGATGTCTTTCCAAAGAGGAAAAGTTTGGTCTGAAATGTTTGAATGTAAATGATTTCTTCATCTTAGCTGCAAGAGGTGATTTGCCTGTCCGTAATAACTTTCTCCAATCAGTAAATTTAAAACTCAGTCTCCATAGGGTCTGGAAAATATTTAGGAAAACAAATTGTAATACAGGTGGTCTGTCTTGCAGATTTTGGGCGTGCCGTTCCATTCCTGAGCTCAGAACAGGGGAAGGTGTTCCAGTCAGTGTTCAGACGCTTGAGATTGCAGTATATCATCAATGACGTGACATCAGCTGGAATAATTGACAACGATTACCTCATACCCCCCGGTGAGTGGGTGCTTGGCTGATGAAGTTCTGTGTGCCTTTCCCGCCTGTCCTACACCAGAGTCACTGGGAAGATCTCGGTGCATTTCCTGGTCTGATCGCTCATGGGTGATCTCCAGTGTCTGAGCTGTGGCTGAAGATTCAACAGAATTTGAATATTTACATGCATTTAAGTTTTACAGGAACACACGTAGGTGTCTTCAGTATTTTGTTGGTCAGTCAGTTTATTAAAATAGTCTATAATCAATACATAGTAGATTATCAGTAACCCTTGAGCCCCAGACATGCAAAAAACCCTTTTACTTTTAAGAGAACAAAACTTGCTGGGACTCCACTCTTTGCCCAACATTATCTTTCTCAAAAGATCTGGGTGGGTTTTGATAGGATCTGGAATAGTACTTGAAAATGGAAACCAAAAGCACAGGATGCTCTGAATGCTTCTCCCGTCTTCAAAGATGAGTGTAAGTTACTAATAGCTACTTAGGATGTTTTTGGAGGAGACGCAGTATTCACGTATTCTGCTCTTGTCCTTTTCTTTGCATTTGCATTTATAGACAATACATCCTCGCTCTGGATCCTGGTGCTTTTTGAAGCCCATTGAGTGAAACGCCATTTAATGTTGTTATAGGTTACTGCTATGAAGATTAAGTTGTCCCTGCAAAATAAAGTACCCCATTCTCATCTTGCTGCTAAGGTCCGAGTTTACAGATAGGCTTTGTTCTTTGCTTGGAAGCTGTCTGAACGTGGCTGGTGGGAGATGAATAAGACTGGAAATGAGTTATCAAGACGGGCTCTCACTTGACAATGTTTTTCTGATTTGGTTGCTGGTGTCCCTTCTCCATATCTCACTCTATTCAGTGTTCCCTTGTCATGGTTGCATATTAGCACTGAATTTTGCATCTTAACTCTGGCGGGTTTTTTTCCTGGCTTTCATGTACCAGCTCTGATTTTGGTTTCTCATTGTCTGCAGTGGAACTGTCCTTTCATCTGTGTACCGGTGATGTCTGTTTACAGATGTAATTACCAAATGCCAATTAAGACTGCTTTTATGGAGCTCTTCATCTCTCTTATTTATAATTTCTTGACATCGGTGTTCCTGTCATCTGTCCACACCTGTAGGCTGGGGGTCGCTCTGAACTCTTGCCATCTGTTAATATTTAACCTCTCTGAGTTGTGCTGCTGTCTTTTTGTCCAATTAACATTCACTTTTTCATCTTAGAGTGGCTTTTCACTTCATGCCATCATAGATGTCAACACAGCGATGCTAAAATGCCAGGAGAGACTTGTCAGGACATTTCTTTTGAAGCGTGCAAGCCTGATCAAATTGTTCAATGCTTTTTAAACACTTCCCTTGCCATCAAGAAAACGCAGTGAACATTGCTTTACTCAGTGCCTCTTTCTTGCGCTGCCGTACCCTGTTTCTGCCAGCACTAATGGTTTAGTTGCTCTCTGTAGATGGGTGTATCTTTCTCCCATTTGGGAATGTTTGCAGTATGGAGCTGCGTGAAGCCAAGTCGTGGCTCTGTGATGGGGGTCCCTGGGGGAGGGACTGGGCTCCTTTCCTTGCCAGAAATCTGCCAGTCTGGAGTTAACGTGAACCACTCCTGCCGCTGGAATGTACTGGCTTTCCCTGCTCCCACTGCTGGTTTAACTTAGGTCTACAGCAGGTGGAGAAGAGACTGTCTTTGGTGTTAGTTCTGACAAAGTCAGCTCCAAGAAGCTGGGTTTGCCTGTGCTCAAAGCATTCAACCCACAGCTGAAGGAGAAGGAGCATTACAGCCCGCTGCATCCGGCCGGGCTGCGGTTCAGGAATGGCTTGGCCAGTTCTGTTCAGTAGATGGAGCAGTTTTTGACATCAAGCAAGGGATAAAATTCTATATTATGCATAAAAAATCCTGGAAGAACAGATCTCATCTTTGATATTTTATATGCTTAAGTGATGTACAAAGGAAATATAATCTGTCTTACTTAAGATTGATATTGCTACAGATTGTAATCAAAGTGCAAAGACATCTTCATTCTGTAATAAACAGGAAGAAAACTTTGAATGTCCTGTACGGGGACGGGCTGAGAGAGTCGGGGTTGTTCAGCCTGTAGAAGAGAGGGCTTCGAGGGGAGCTTGTAGCGACCTTCCAGTGCCTGAAGGAGCTACAGGAAAGCTGGAGAGGGACTGTTTACAAAGGCTTGGAGTGATAGGACGAGGGGCAATGGGTATAAGCTGGAGAGGGGCAGACTTAGACTGGACATAAAGAGGAGATTCTTCACAATGAGGGTGCGGAGGCCCTGGAACAGGTTGCCCGGGGAAGTGGTGGCTGCCTCATCCCTGGAGGTGTTCAAGGCCAGGTTGGATGGGGCCTTGACCAACCTGATCCAGTGGGAGGTGTCCCTGCCTATGGCAGGGGGGTTGGAATTAGATGATCCTTAGTTTAATGATGGCACAGGAGAACTGTGGTTATGTCCTAGTGAAGTGGCTTTATCAGCATGTGAATAAGATGTTGCAAACCAGAAATTTGCCAGTACTACACTTGATTTCCTTCTCTTAATATTGCTGCTGTTATCCCTTACCAGCACTGTGGTAGGCAGCCTTTTCTTGGTGCTCTTTGGTGGGTGAATTTTCTGCCTATACTCAAACTCAGCAGCCTTCTATCTGTGTGTGTCAGGAGAAGAATGTTTCTTCGGTTGTTACAAGCTTAATTGCAACTCAGAGGCTGATTTTCTTGTGCTTATTGGAAAGGAATGCGTAACTTTTGCAAGGTTCACAAGGTATCAGGGAGCAGAATATTTGCTCTTTGGTAGCTGAACAGTTTGTAAGCTGTGTCACGGCTGAAATAGGCTGTGTCGCTGTGCAGCCGTACGGTGGGACAGGCAGCGTGACGGCAGCGAGTGTGTGGTTGGGACAGGGACAGGAGCTGGTGTCAACCATTGGCTATTGATAAAACACCGGCTTGAAATCGGAGAGAACTGGGAGGGCAGCGCAAGGAGGAGACCTCTGTATGTAATGAAGTACTGGTAGAGTTTTACACTTGGTAGTCCTGGCAATCCGTTGACAGGGGGTTGTAGGCACAAGCTGTGTTCAAATAAAGAACTCCTGTTCGCCATCCTAAAGGAGGCTTCAATAAATCCCGGTGCTGCGCTGTTGGAGATACTATGGGCTGCAGCATCCAGTGTCTGAGGTGAGAGCATCATACCCGAGAGGGTCTACAAACGTGGGAATTGCTGGATGGGTTGCAGTGTAGTGTCACTTTTGAGATGATTCTAGGTGGAATCGTTCTCAAGGAGGTGAAGAAGGAAATCAGGTTGAAGACCTGAAAGAAATGGTGTAATTATTTCTTTTGTATTGTACACCTGGTGTGCAAAGGACCTGCAGGAGAAAGCTGAACTGCTGGGTTGGGAGTTCCCACAGAGTCTGTTCTTGTTTGAATAGAAAAGGTGTAAGAGCCAGAAATTCCTCACGTGTCTGTCTGTGAGTGACGTGGCCGTTGTTCTGTTCTACCTGGTAACTTCTGAACATTTCCTAAGCAGTATTTTCCCTTTTTGTGTTTACAAATTAACAGATGAACTCCAATTGAGATATGATGTATGAAACAGATCTGGACATACAGAAAAAAAGAGAAGATGCTCTATCTCCCCATTTATCTTTTTTTTTTTCCTTCTAGCACATCTCTTTGATGTGCCTGACCTCTGTAGATTTCCTTAATGGATTTTTATACTTTGTGTTGTGTTGGTGAATTCCCATTTTGGTCTTATTGCAGTCTGAATCTCAGCTCTGGAGTCAGGAAGGCAAGGGCTGGGTTTATAGTAATTTTGGCATCTGGGACTTCTGAGGCAATCTCAGCACTACCATCTCTTGTCTCCTCCCTTCTCTCACTCTTATCAGCTACCTGCTTTGTTCTTGTGGTAACAGTGGTTCTCACTGTTCCTATTATCCTGGTCCGTTCCCAGTAGAGTTTGTTCTCATACATGACTTCGCGTATTTGCCCGTTCTCTTGAAGAACTTACACACTGTGCTTTTTGGGTGCCTGTGATCCCTTTTGCGTAACCACCTTACACGCTATTATTTTTTGTTGTGTTTTGCCTCTTGGTTGCAACTGTTAAATTCATGCAGCCGATAAAATCTTTGTGGTGTTCTCAGAAGAAGGTATGATTTATGGTTATTCCTAGCAGGGGATAATTTCTGTTTGTTTTAACCAGATCTGTGATAAGTCACTGCTTCCTTTATCCATTGATTCTGTTTTCTTGTTTAACTCGTGTAGGATTCTGTTGGGGATTCAAACAGCAGCCTCTTCTCCCAGCAGCTTGTTAATGAGCTCTTGGGCTTAACAGAACTTTGTGCACCGAGATGATGTGTTGAGTTACATCACTTCTGGTAGTCGTGAATGCTTGATAAAATGGATGTGGTCCTGAGTTACCCGGTGTTAGGTGTTGATTTTTCTCTGTAGCTGAAGCCTGGAGATGAAAACACGAGTGCATTATCGGAGGGTGGGTTTGCAGAGGCCATCCAGTCAATGTCTGCAACCTTATTATTTCAGTGTAATTGTATTTCTGTATTTGATATGTTTATAAACATCCCCATTCCCAGATCCAGAGACAACCCTAAGCTTGCTCTTTTTTTTTTTTAATTTCAGCGTGGCTGTGCTCTATTTACAAACAGCAGTGGTTGACCATGCTCAGAACATATGAAGGCAGTGATATCGGGTAGGTGTGATACAGAGTTTCTTTTATTTCTTTCTTAAATTAGAAACTTTCCTCTCATATAAATTCTGACATGATGAAGTGTTGGGGTTTACATTAAGAAAAGCTGGGGAAGTGCACTTTGGTGTTAAACTCTGCTGTTGTCTGAGGAGCTGTCTGCTCCCTTGGGCTGGCTCTATCTATCCTTGAAACAACAGAGCTCCAGAGAACTTGCATGATGCCACCAGAGGTAAAGGCTGGGAAGGGAAGTTCTCTGTTTGCTGTGATGTTGGTTAATGCTTTTCACCAGTACATTGCATTGAAATATGTGTTAAGGCTGTGGAAGAGTAACTTACAGTGAATGGATAACGAGAACGACTTTAGGAGAGCACGGCAGGTGGAGAAGCCTTTTCTGTGCTGCTTCCTCCTCCCTGGGCTGGGAGGGCAGGAGGCTGTGGGGTGGTTTAACTCGCTGTATTGCAGGAGAAGGCAGTTTGTTGTTTGGGGTTTTTTTTATGCAGGGATAACTGCACGCTAACCTCTGTTCCTCCCTTCCCATCCCAACCTCCCAGACCCAGCAGCCCTTGGCATCCCGTGACCTGTTCATTCCATCCATTCTCCTTGCAGATCCTTTCCCCCACCTGGTCTTTGTTTGATGTGATAGGATGTGATTTACGTTCACTGCCGGCATCTCCGGCTTCCCCAGGCAGCACATCCTTCTCCAATACCAAGGCAGGGGAGTGTCCGAAATCCACATTTTTTATATAGAATCATAGAATAGTTTGGGTTGGAAGAGACCTCAAAGATCATCGAGTTCCAACCCCCCTGCCATGGGTAGGGACATCCACTGGATCAGACTGCCCAAGGCCCATCCAACCTGGCCTTGAACACTCCAGGAGTTCTTTTGGTTCTTTTTTGGAGCAGCTTACGCTTATCTCCAATGTCCCATGGCAGTGGCTTCCATGGTTTAATTGCATCTTATGCAGGAAATATTTCTTGAATTGCTTCCTTTTGAAATTATAATGTAGTAGTGTGAAAAAGTCCCCCAGACTGACTTTGGTCTGAAGAATGGCCAAGATCTTTAAGAAGCTGTTCTTTCTGTCAATAGCAGTGCTTTAGAAAATTGTAGAGGTAAGGCATGTACTTGTGAATCTCATGATTTCAGCTCCTAAAGATCCGTTGAGTGGTCATAGCTTGTTTCTGCTCCTGTTATTTTATTGGGAAGACTTTTCTTGCAATGCTGCCGTTGATGTTATCTCACAGTAGATGATTGTACATCGTACGTTACCTTCTAGCGTGTGTGGGAACAACAGTTAATAGGGAAGTATTACCACAGTCATCACAATTCTGACACAAGAGAAGACCATGGAATTGCTGATTTTTGATGTCTCTTGGTAGCTCAGTGTCACACACCGAGGCTGTTTTAGTTGTTGGTCATCAGATGTCTGTGCTTCTGAAAAGAGAACTCCTGTACCAAACTGAAGTGAAGATGATGCGATAGGACTAGTAGTAATGGGTTTAAACTATAACAGGGTAGTTTAGACTAGGTATAAGACAGAAGCTTTTTACAGTGAGGGTGGTGAAACACTGGCACAGGTTGTCCAGAGAGGTGGAAGATGGTCAAGTTCAGGTTGGGGCCCTGAGGAGCCTGATGCAGTTGAAGATGTCCCTGCTCACTGCAGAGTGGTTGGACCAGATGACCTTTAAAGGTCCCTTGCAACTGAAACTATTCTAAGGTGGGTATCCCACCAGTTTTAAAATGACCAACTTTCATGTCCAGCTACAGTGCTGATGTTTTCGGTGACTCTTGGAATGAGCAGAGTGTTTTCCCATGTTTTTCTTGTCTGTTGTGCTCTTTTGCAGTATGGGATTTTTAATTTTTTTTAAGACAGCTAAAACTGAAAATCTCAGGCAGAGAAAGTTTTACTCAACCGTAGTCGTGTGTTGGCCCAGATCTCATTCTGGTGTTCGTTGCTAAGGTCTTTCGTTACCAGCAATGGCCAGAGGTGGGCAAGATGTGGTGTTTCTTCTCAATATCTCTTGGCTACTGACTGCAGTAGTTTACAAACCGAATAGTTCGAGGCAGCATGCAGGTCACTGTTTGTTTAATGATGAATTGTCTTTGAGCGTGGTGTTCTCTGGAGTTGTGTGGGCAGGAGGTGTGGGATGCGTGGAGCCCTTCCCTGGAGTTGTGTGCAGCTCAGCTGTGCTGTCCTGTCACTGGGCTGCACCACTGAGGAGATGGATGTCACTGGAATTCCTGAGATCACTTCTCTGCCTCCTGCTGTGAGCTGTGGGGCCACCCTGCAGTGAGGTGCCCGTGGTTCGTAACTTGTCCCTTAGAGGGCAAGACCTGCAACTGTTCCTGTATGTTAAAGCCAATATTTTGGACGTTGGCTGAATGAAAAGAATTAAGGTTTTCAAACTATCCTTTTATCCAGATCTGCTGCTCTTCCTCTCACACTTACTGCCCTGATCAGGGTCTTGAAACATTTTTTCTTTTAGAGATCAGGAGGCGGGATGGGAGCAGCAACCTCATTCTGGTTTGCTGAAGGAAGGCTCCGTTTCCACGTCCCACCTGGGCACAGCGTAACTGCACTGGCATTTTCTAGAGCTGCCCACATGGCAGTGTGTGATGTGCTTTGCTCTTTTGATAACTTTAGAATCATAGAATTGTAGAATCGTAGAACCACAGACTGGTTTGGGTTGGAAGAGTCCTTCAAGTCCATCCAGTTCCACCCCTGCCATGGGCAGGGACACCTCCCAGTGGATCAGGGGCTCCA
The DNA here is from genome assembly GCF_017976375.1 of Cuculus canorus. Lineage (NCBI taxonomy): Eukaryota > Metazoa > Chordata > Aves > Cuculiformes > Cuculidae > Cuculus > Cuculus canorus. The sequence goes on along the minus strand of NC_071426.1, from coordinate 5,338,977 downwards.
AACCCCATCCAACGTGGCCTTGAACACCTCCAGGGATGGGGCAGCCACCACTGCTCTGGGCAACCTGGGCCAAAGCCTCCCCACCCTCACATTGAAGAAAGAGAGGAGAAGAAAATATTTCTCTTCAACTTTATGTAGTTTACATTGAAAAAGGGTAAACGTTTTATTCGCTGTTCAGAACTGGAGCATTTTTCAGTGTAGTACTGGAGTTTGAGGCTTTGAGCTGTAGCTGCTCAAGGTTTGCTTCTGCTGAAGTGGATTACTTTTTAATTAAACGTTTGCTCTGTGGCAGATCTTTTGAGTCCATGAGTGGAATAATTTTGGCTTTGACAGTTTGCTTAACAACAAAATAAAACGAGACTGTTCCCTAAGCACATGGCAGGCGAGTGTAATGGGTGTAGCTGGAAGTTCTGCATCTTCTGAGGCTGCTCAAGGAGTTGGGCGAGGGGAAATACTAATGTCAGTTTGAACGTGAGTGCTAATGTTTGTGAAATTAATTACTAATTAAATAGGAACAAATCTGCTATCACCACTACTGAATTTAGGTCGGCTCCACCACCAGTTCAGTGTGAAGATAAGGGAAAAGCACATGGGAGGTTCTTGGATGGATTTGGTTCGCAAGATTAACTTATCTGCTTAACTTATTCCTAAAATACTTAATCTTCCAGGATTGTTTTTTACAGAAATGGGGGGAAAAGCCCACAGACTGAGTTTCTTCATAAAAGTTACAGCCTCAGGTTCATGTGATGTGTGTGCAGTAATAAGATAGCAGATGCTGTGTTTCCTCTTGCTTATCTCGCTCAAAGCGTATCGATTGATATTGCAGGTCGGTAATTTAACTTGTATGGGATTGCCTTTCATTGTGATTTACACTACTTACTGTAAATGTTTGTCCTCAGTGTCACTTGGAAGACTTTCTGGCAGTGGTTGCTTATCTGGTTAATGATGTAATCATGGCTAAAGTTAAGTGAGTGAGGTACCTCTGGAAAACTGGGCCTGATTTTACTTATGCTGGCTCTGCAAGATTTCTCTATGTGTTGAAGCAATGCTGGCAGCTGCTGGGTGAGACAAGTTCGTGTTGGTGTAGGGTGACAGAATCGAGAGGCGTGAGGTACTTCATGATTGCTGTGGGTGAACTTTTTTTAGACCAGTTGCATAAACAGCTGCTTAAGAAATCTTCCGTAATGTCTCTGTGGAGCTGCCGTTCTGCCGAATCATAGAATCACAGAATGGTTTGAGTTAGAAGGGACCTTAAAGATCATCTAATTCCAACCTCCCTGCCATGGGCAGGGACACATCCCACTGGATCAGGGGCTCCAAGGCCCATCCAATCTGGTCTTGAACCCCTCCAGGGATGGGGCAGCCACTACTTCCCTGGGGAACCTGTTCCAGTGTCTCACCACCCACATAGTGAAGAAATTCTTCCTTATGTCCAATCTAAATCTGCCCTTCTCCAGTTTATTCCCATTGCCCCTCGTCCTATCGCCACAAGCCTTTCTGAATAGCCCCTCTCTAAGGCAGTCTAAGCTCTGCTCGGGGAAGAGTCAGTGGTGCGGTCAAAACAGTTTTACTCGGCTCTGTTCATCCTTTCCTCGTTGAAGTACCATGCAAAGCTGTTGAAGTGTTCTTAAAGGTGCAATTTGTTTTGTAGGCCTGAAGAAATAAGTGAAGAGACACTGGAAGAAAACAGCATGCGATGTGGTCGGGTGCTTGAGGAGGATGGTGAAGTAAGTACAGTGTGTGGTGAAGTCTCTGCGTGGCTGTTGTCTGGGACAGGTTAAGGACTTACAGACCGTTTAGGTCTTAATTGTCAAGCTGCATGCGAAAGATGTAATGGAGACCTTAAAGAAATGATTTTGTTCTCCCTAGAAGGATGAAAACGTTTGCTGTCTGTGCAGTGAAGAAGGCATTAGTGTTGTAACTGTGCTCTTGTGCTGCGAGCAAGCCCCTGTTTGGAAAAAAAATTAGTGTGTGAAAGGAGGGACCATAGCCATGACTTATCATTTGAGACTCGTAAAATACATGCAGTTCAAATACAGCTTTTATCACTGACGTATCTTTCTTTCTAACTGAAATAGGAAGTTTTCTAGATAAATGTACAATGGCCACAGCCAGAACCCCTGTGTGTCCCCTGTGTGTCCACGTGTCTTTATGAATTTTATCAAAAAAGATGGAACAGGTTGGAACAGGTCCGGAGGAGGCTACAAAGATGATTGGAGTGCTGGAGCACTTCCCATCCGAGGACAGGCTGAGAGAGTTGGGCCTGTTCAGCCTGGAGAAGAGACGGCTCAGAAGAGACCTTATGGTGACCTTCCGGTACCCGAAGAGGCTACGAGAAAGCTGGAGAGGGACTATTCATAAAGGCTTGTGGGGATAGTATGAGGGGGAACGGGTATAAACTGGAGAGGGGCAGATTTAGACTGGACATTAGGAAGAATTTCTTCTGGAACAGGTTACCCAGGGAGGCTGTGACTGCCCCATCCCTGGAAGTGTTCAAGGCCAGGTTGGATGGGGCGTTGGGCAGCCTGATCCAGTGAGAGGTGTCCCTGCCCATGATAGGGGGTTGGAACTGAGTGATCTTTAAGGTCCCTTCCAATGCAAACTGTTCTACTATTGTATGATTCTATGGAAAAACAGGAACTGTGAATTTTTCCCCACTGCAGTCGCTTACTATAAGGATGTTGTACTCCAGGGAATGCTTTAAGCATGGATGGGAGGGATGTGTAGTTAAGTGCTACTCAGAAATAAAGCAGTGACCGGGATGTACAAGTTCTGGAGCCACGTGTGTTAAATGTATTAGTGTGTTTGGAAGGCAGATGGTGCTGAGCTTGTCTTGGTCTGCAAACACTTGCTTCTAAAGTAAGTTTCAATCAGGTGTTTGCAAGTGTCTTTGAATCCTCCATACATCTCTGTAGCTGTGAATCCCATTCCCAGTCTGATTTACCGGAGAAGCAACACGTTCCATTCATTTTGTAGCCAATACTCAGGCTGGTTTGTTTGATTTTTTTTTTCTCTTGTGTCCTTCAGTTCGCCTGGAGCTGGTCTGGGTTCAACTTTGGCTTTGACCTCCTCGTTATTTATACAAATCAGTGCATCGTTTTCAAACGGAATACACTGGATGAGCTGAGCAGTGGCTCAGTCAGTCTGCAGCCCATGAGAAACGTGGCCTTCAGGTAAACAGCGGCCAACAAGGCAGACCCTGTGGTGTGTTTTAAAATGTCTTATCCAAACTACAGCTTTCCATCTGTGCTTGTGTTAAATTTTACTGCCACCAAGTTAATTACATTTGAAAATGTTCTCCTTGGGAGAAACTGGGGCTGGAAAAACTAAGTTCTGGGAGACTGAGTAATTGAACTGTTGTTCTATCCCTAGGTTAAGTCTGGCCTGCTTTGATGACGATGGGACAAAGATTTTCAAGAGAACAACAGGATATCAGATCCTAAGTTTTGGGAACGATGAGGTATGTTTGTGGATTTTTGAGCTCTTGAACTTGAAGCATGAAAAACTTGAAGCATGAGGCATGAAAACATGCAGAGAAATCAACAATGCCTTTGAAGAGGAGGTCTTGTTATTGCTTATGTGGAATTCCAGTCGTTCCTTCTATAGGTAGTGGAAGATAAGCTAATTTGTGGAGTGTAACTAGAGTGAGATAGTGTGGATTTCCTAAGTGTTGATAGCAATGAAATTCATCCCCATGGTGCTGTGGAAGCTGCTGCCAGTGTAAGGTTTTGCTGGACGGCTGCTTGCTTTCCCAGACTTCTACGCTGCTGAGATTACTCTGGATAATATGTCCATCACGCTCCTGCTTGTTTAGAGCAAAGCTGAAGTTTGTTGGGAGACTGTCTTGTAAACTGAGGAGTTAAAAGCATGCCTGATGTTCAAGGGTGTGTTTATCGCTCTGTTAAATGAATAAAACAAAGCCCTGGAGGAGTGGAGTTAAGCGAGTGAGCCCATTGCCACCCATCTGTGACAAGGGGATTTAGTAACGATTGTGAAGGACTTGATCATCAAGTTTCTGAAATCCTAATCCGCAGTGATACAGAGATACTGAGCACATAGGAAGCCTTTCCTTGTTAATGCCAACCTTACTGCAGGGAAAACGTTCAGTTTTCCTGCTCCAAACCAGTCCCTATAGAGTAAAACCGAAACATTCCTCCCAACAAGCTGTAATTTGCTTTAAAGCAGAGACTGTCCTGGTCGGCTAAAGCTCCTGAAACTGAGAGTGGGGGAAAAGTCTCCCTTTGTGGCCAGTTGTTTTCTCAGCCACCTCTTGGGGTTCTGCTGTCTTTGCTGCAGAAGGGTTGGCAGCACTGACTGATCAGAGTTAATAATATAAAATATCTGCTTCAGGTGAATTACTGTCTAGTTTGTGGTTTTTTATCTTCTGCTTTATAATACGTATCATTAAAATTTTCAGAATGACCGTTAGCGCCACTCTCGTGTGTTTTAATGTTCTTCCCTCTACGGGGCTTCCTTTACAGGAGCAAGTAGTGATAAATTTCCTCGAGGAAGAGAGACGCCCCTTCTTCCCGCTCTACATCAGCTGCAACTTCCAGTACACTACGCCGGAGGGAGGCACCACCAGATAATGCGGAAAACTGACACCTCTTCAGTGGAACAGGGGAGCCCTTCCACACTTCAACAAGAGAAAAGAGCCATACAGCAGCAGCTCTCAGCTAGGATTCTGTGGAATGCTGACCACAGACACGAGCCAAATCCCAGTTTTTTAAACTTTTTGTGACTTATTTTAACTTTTATGTTGGGAATCTATCCCGTTTTAGCTCAGGAATTTGTGACCTTTCAGTGCCTTTGGAGCTGTAGGTGTTAACACACTTTTAACATCAGTTAAGCAGCCTCAAAAGATCCAAGGGAAGAGCCCCGACCAACGCATTCCTTTTCAGCTGGTTTGGCGAGTGGGCCAAGCGTGCACTGTATTTATTCTTTGTCCGAGTCAGGTTTTATGTTCGTCCGTCTAAATTTGAATTCTTACAGCAGGACATTTGAATTAAAATTTAGAATTCTGCCTCTTTAGTAGGCTAATTTTTTCATGTTGTTATAAAAATAAAGTCAATTGTACTTTACCATTTTTACTTTTATTTTATGTAAAAATGTGTTTGGCAAGATGGGAAAATGTGGCACCTTGTCAATAGATGAGTGGAATGCTCACCAGCGTCTGTCCTTTTCCACCACAAACAGCTTTTTCTATCGGATTTGCCAGTGAATGCACTTCTCTGTTATCTTGTGTTGCATCATACTTCTTTGGAAGCAGAAGTATTTTAAGGCACTGAACTTAGTAATTACAGAATCACCAGGTTGGAAAGGACCCACTGGATCATGGAGTCCAACCATTCCTAACACTCCCTAAACCATGTCCCTCAGCACTTCATCCACCCATTCCTTAAACACCTCCAGGGAAGGCGACTCAACCCCCTCCCTGGGCAGCCTCTGCCAGTGCCCAATGACTCTTTCTGTGAAGTATTTTTTTCTGATATCCAACCTGAACCTCCCCTGGCGGAGCTTCAGGCCATTCCCCCTTGTCCTGTCCCCTGTCACTTGGGAGAAGAGCCCAGCTCCCTCCTCTCCACAACCTCCTTTCAGGCAGTTGTAGAGAGCAATAAGGTCTCCCCTCAGCCTCCTCTTCTCCAGGCTAAACAACCCCAGCTCTCTCAGCCGCTCCTCGTCAGATGTTCTCCAGCCCCTCACCAGCTTCGTTGCTCTTCTCTGGACACACTCCAGAGCCTCAACATCCTTCTCGTGGTGAGGGGCCCAGAACTGAACACAGTATTCGAGGTGCGGTCTCACCAGTGCCGAGTACAGAGGGAGAATAACCCCCCTGGACCTGCTGGTGACCCCATTTCTGATCCAAGCCAAGATGCCGTTGGCCTTCTTGGCCCCCTGGGCACACTGCTGGCTCATGGTCAGTCGCTGTCAACCAGCACCCCCAGGTTCTTCTCCTCCGTGCAGCTCTCCAGCCACTCTTCCCCCAGTCTGTAGCGCTGCACAGGGTTGTTGTGCCCCAAGTGCAGGACCCGGCATTTGGCCTTGTTGATCCTCATGCCATTGGCCTCGGCCCAGCGGTCCAGCCTGTTCAGATCCCTTTGCAGAGCCTCCCTACCCTCCAGCAGATCCACACTTCCTCCCAGCTTAGTGTCATCTGCAAACACCCGGTTCTCTTGCATGTGCTTCATGATAGCACTCAACATTACCTGTTCCATGACTTTCCCTGGCTCTGAGGTGAGACTGACAGGCCTGGAGTTCCCCGGATCCTCTCTGCAACCCTTCTTGTAGATGGGCACAACATCAGCCAGCCTCCAGTCCAGTGGAACTTCCCCAGTCAGCCAGGACCTCTGGAAGATGATGGATAGGGGTTTGGAAAGGACATCCGCCAGCTCCTTCAATACTCTTGGGTGGATCCCATCCGGCCCCATAGACGTGTGGGCGTCTAGCTGGGCAAGCAAGTCTCTAACCGCCTCCTCTTGGATCACGGGAGCCTCAATCTGCCCCTCTAACTCTTGGATTTGTAAACAGAAGGAACAACTTTCTTTGCTATTAAAGACTGAGGCGAAGAAGGCATTAAGTACCTCAGCCTTGTCCTTATCCCCTGTCACTGTTATTCCTTCTGCATCCAATAGAGACTGGATATTCTCCCTCGTCCTCCTTTTCCTGTTAATGTACTTAGATACTTAAGAAGCAGTTTTACTTCTTGTTAACTGAAATACCAAAGAGGTACAGTAAAATACCTGGGTTTTATGTAAGGTTAGAGTTGAAATCTGAGCTTTGGTGGTGGGTTGAGCTGTCCCAAGGCTCCTGCTTTGTGCCAGAGGCTTAGCATCTCCTTCTGAGGTCCAGATCCTGCTCTGCCCTGGCACCCTGCTGGCTCCCAGCCCTCCCACTGCCCTCGCGTGCTGTGTGCAAACGCAGCCCCGCGCCCATCTGTCCTCGCTGCTGGGGAGCTGCCACCCTCAGTGCAACGAGGACGGGGGATGTGGAGTGAGAGCTGGCTTGAAACTCATCTTGGTGGTTTTTTCCAGACATTAATGACCCCTCCCCATGGTGTCCGGGTTTTCCCAGTCCCCGCTGTGCCCTCCCAGCTATGAAGGGGCTCTTGGTGCCAAGAAACAAATCCCTTTCCAGCTTTGGTCCTGCTTCCCAGTGGCCGCGTTCAGGTGCGTGAGATGGGGCAGCGGGGCGGGTGCTCTTCCTAAGGGATTGCTAAGGAGAGAAGCACAGAAACCCAAACACATCACAACTAACCCCAGAAAATGGGGAGCTGGGTTTTTTCTTCATCTCTTTTATTTGTCATTGACTCGGAGCAGCAATTGTGGCGAAGGGAGGTGAGAGGTACACCACCACACTGAGGAAACCGGGAGGAGAAGTACAAAAATAAGGAAGCCTCTCTATAATATAATAGCAGTCAGTTACTAAAAATAAATATTGTAAACACGAAATAACAACATCAGGTGAAGCTACAGTCTCTTGTTCCTGTTAGCAGCCCCACAGTCTTTGGCTTTATTGATGTCCCCCTGTCCCACACAGAGCCATCGCCTGCACTGAGATGCGTTTTCTTTGCTTCGAGTCAGAAAGACGTCAGACTGGTTAGAGATGTCAACAAGATCCATAACTGGACTCTCATCCTCCACATCGCGTTGTGACCAGGAATTTTCACCCTCTCTCCTCCGACAGAGAGCCTGGACACGGCTGGATCGCCTGCGGAGAGGCCGTGCAGCAGAGGCACTGAGCTGCCTCGGAGCTGCTTCCAGCCCAGAGATCTGTGCGTCGCGGACCCTCCTCACACGTCTTGGGTGGTGGAATGTGATGCTTCTCCCTACATGTCCCTCAACCCCAGGAAGGGAAGAGGCAAATTCCTTTTGCAAGGCTCAATAATTTGCTACTTGTGCGTGTGCAGTAACAATAAAATCCTGTCGCGAGTGCCACGAAGGAGAGAATCACCAGGGAGATGTCAGAGCCTCTGGCACAGCAGCCGACCCCATGGAAGACCCTGTTCTCCTGCTGCCCATGTGGCCGGAGAATGTGCCAGCACACCACCAGGAGTGCAAAGAAAATGCATCCTCATGGGAAAAACCAAGTGAGACAAAAGCCATCCTGAATGCACAAAGCAGTGCTTCTGACTGGAGGAGAGACAGATCGAGCAAGTCAAGCTGATCGGTCTTGTCCATCCCTCCCTACGTAGAACAGATCTGATCTTCCCTTCATATTAATTGTTACGATTTCACCTTCCCTTCTCATTTTAAACACGTTCACAGACTGTCCCAGGGCACTGTGCTCATGTAGGTTACAGTCCCACCAGAGTGACAATCGGACTGTGCAGCAAATGCTACTCATCCTCTTTGAAGAGGAGCACAAATGTCTCTTCATCTTTAATAAAACCCTTTCTCACAGCCAGGGCCAAGGGCATCCCTGCAGCCACGCCATAATGATGGGGTCTTGAAACACTCCGAGTGTTGCTGTTTACCTGGAAACACTTCAGCCCCTGCTTGATTCTGAGACAAAGTGAGGGGGAAGCAAAGGTTCTCAAGCATTATGAGAGCCTGGGTGGTATCCAGGTGGGATTCCATCGGACCAAGCCCAGCCCAAAACCCTCCCTGACCTCACAGAATGCTTCAGTCTGTATCCTTGAGCTCCAGCACGTCTCCCTCGCCTCGCTAGCCCCACAGAGCCGATACTGGCCCAGCCCAGGCACTGTGGGGCAGACCAAGAAGCTCTAGCTCCAGGGGAGGAGCTGCACGGTCTTCCCTTTCTCTGTTCCAGGAGAGGAGACAGCGCTCGGCTGTTCCCCACCACCCTCTGAGGGTAGAGTCAATCCTTCCCACCGCTGCGAGGCTACAGCCCCAGTCTGTGCTGCGGAGAGGCACGGGCAGCGAGGTTACCCCGCTCCACTCGTCCCCGCTAACCGGGTACTGAACCACCCGCATCTTCTCACCCTTTCAGTCACCCACTCCAACAATTTGCTGCACGGGAGCCGGAATCAGCTGCCCACAGTCTCACTCTTTTCCACTCTCCTCCCAAACTAAAGCTGTATAAAATTTACCTCACTAACCGATGAAAACACTACGTGTTCCAGGAGGCGCCCAACTGGATAAGAGTTTAAAAATACAGCCGCTAATCACAGATTCATGGGATGATTTGGGTTGGAAGGGATCTCAAAGCCCATCCAGTCCCACCCCCTGCCATGGGCAGGGACACCTCCCACTGGATCAGGGGCTCCAAGCCCCATCCAACCTGGCCTGGAACCCCTCCAGGGATGGAGCAGCCACCACCGCTTTGGGCAACCTGGGCCAGGGCCTCCCCACCCTCACAGGGAAACATTCCTTCCTCAGATCTCATCTCAATCGCCCCTCTTGCAGCTGAAAACCACTCCCCTCATCCTATCACTAATGCAACTTTCTGCACGGTGCGGCAGCTAAAAACATTTCTGGTTCAGTTTGTCAGCAGGCAAAAGGCTGCTCTCAGGAATAAACACACGACTGCTTGGGACCGTGGCAGAGGAGTTTGGGATCATCTTTCCAAAATTTATTTAACATCTTCTAAAACTTTTCACTGAACTTGGTTTCTTACATTGTTTCTATACACAGTCAGATTTGCTTTGTTATAATTGTCTTGAGGCTTATATAAAAATAAGCATTTAAAATGCCCGAAGAGTGATTTTTGCTTTAAAATTGTGCTACTGCACGTGACCCCCAAGACAGCAGAGAGACTCCTGGGAATGAGGGTACCCCAAGCAGTGTAAAAATATACATCAAAATAGACAAAAACTCTGTCCTCCAAAGTGAAGGTCTGCTCCTGGGAATTATTAATTATTATAGTTGTACAGAATCGGAACTTCATTCTCTTCTGCTAAATATTTACAGCCCCTCCCATGTGCCTCCGCCCGCTCCAGCATTGCTGCAGCTTTGTCCTAAGGCGTCTTAATTCTAAGGCAAGAATTAATCACTGCTTTTCCCTGGGACACACAAAATGATGCTATGGGCACCCACGGCCCCAGGAGCGCTTGCCGACAGCCCTGAGGATGCCAAAGGGCCATGGAGTGACATCAGCTATTGCTGCTTAATTGATGGAAGGAGTTGGGATTGGTTTTGCCAGCGTCTCGCTGCGAAACACGCACCCCAACAGTGCTCGAGCCGCGGTTTGCTGTCCCGGGACAATGCGAGGGGGCCCGACGTTATTTTACCCCATGCTGCCACAGGGAACAGCGGCGCCTTCCAGAGCGATGAGGGCAGCGGGACAAAAGAAAAACCTCTCCTCAGGTCCTCCCAGCCTAATCCTGAAAGCTTCGCTGCTGCAGGGCCCGACTGCTCCCCGCGCTGCGCATCCCTGCCTTCTTAGTTTCCCTTTTGTCCTGGTGATGAATTCAGAATGCCCATCCTCAGGAATATGGGTGTCTCTCTCTCCAATCTACCCTAAAAAGAATTTAAATTAAAAAAATACCACGAGAGAAAAAGAAAATAAGTTCTCTATACCATTCTTCAGGGACATCGAAAGGTGAAGCCAAAACTAAGCAATATAACCCCCAGACTATGTACATACAAAGACATCAGATCTCTTGAAACATAAATATACAGTGTGTAAATCCAGGTGTCGCCTAAAAGGTTGAAGACGCAGAACTATTTCACAGACAAAAAGCAAACCAAACTCACCGCGCCAAGCACAGACACACGGCCACGATGTGCGGATCTGCAGGGAAGAGAGCGACCCGGCCGGGTGGTGGTTCCTGTATCCGCACATGCACCTGGGAAGGGTGCCAGTGGTTTTCAGAGGTGCAACACAACCATACGGACATGCCACGTGACTACACTCTAGGGTGCAGGTGAGGTGAGAGGTCGGGAAATGGGATTAGACCCCGAGTCCCCAATTATTTCCAGGCACGTGCTCTGCTGGCGCCGTTAAAGGGGCGCCTCTAACTCGGAGCCAGCAGGTTCTTTAATATTGCTCACCAACAGAGATACCTGGTATCTCCCAGTGCAGACCCGGAACACGCCGGTTGGAATTCTGCACCCTGTGCTTGAAAAGTTACCATGACTTTCATGGAAATAATACAGCCTTGATCAGGGTAAAAGACTAACGGAGGTCTTTAGCCCAATCTTGGAGAGGTTTGCTTTCTACAGCATGGACACGCTACGACAGACATAAATAGGTACCGGTTACTGTAAAGTGACAATGCAGTGTCTTAATTATTCCAGCATTACCCTTTCTGCTGTTTGGGAAGGTGGGAGAGTGGTTAGGAGATGTGGGGAGGAGAGCTGGTGTTTGATGGAGGCTGCAAGTGGAACAGGTCCAGCTCTAACTGGGAATGTAGGCAGACAGCCAAAAGACGCTTTGAGCTTTACTCGACACGCGGTTTTATGGCATGCAATGAAACTCCTACGACAGCTCTTTCTATAAAGTACACAGCATCTCCAGTCCCACTGGTGGTATCTCACGGGAACAAGTAAAGCCTAGAGTCTGCTTGCAAGGGGAGGCCTCGTATGTGTGTGTGTACGGAGGGAGGGACCGGGGGTGGGGGGGAAACGTCCTGTTCTGCTGAAACCAAGCTCTTCGGCAAACCTCCTTCCTCCTATCGCTGGCCAGCCTCCCGGATCTGGCAGGCCACCGCCGTGATGAGCGCTGCGCCCTTGCCGCTGCCATCTTCCGACTGGAGGAAGGTCACCTCGCACTTTGGAGACAACTGCTTCACTGTTTTGTGCATGACGGCGGAGAAGCTGCAGGGCACAGTGTGGGAAAGAAGAGCTGCTGGTGTAACTTGCCCTGGGCTGCAGGTGCCAACAGGGAACAACCCCCTGCACACACACCTGCAGAGCTGCCCCCAACAGCAGCTCCAGCAGGACTACAGACAATGGAGAAAGGTGGATGGATGGAGAGAGAGCTGCCAGGCTGGAGGCATCGGCAAGCACAGGCCTGCACGCTCCAGCTTCATGCTTAGGAATATGATTTAGCACTCGACAGGTACAACTGGGTTGATGATCTCAAAGTTTTTTTCCAACCAAACAATTCTATGATTTCCTGATGCTCTCAGACCACAACCTCCTCTGCAAGGCCCAGGGGCTGCCTGTAAGGTGTCCTGTCCAGGTCCTGGAGGAGGAACCATGGACTCTCAGGGCACGGTGTCTGCATGTGGCTGCTCGGCCAGGACAAGGACGTGCTCTCTGGGCTGGAAGGGCAAAGCAAGACTGCATGGTCCTCCTTCGCCTTTGCGGAGGTGCTTGATGTTGTCTCCAGCCTTACCAGGACCTCTCTGACTTAGGGTGATGAGGTGCTACCATGGCAGGGACAAATCTCCTCTTGCCTTGGCCAAGAGGCAGCCCCTGCCCTGCCCCAGAGCCAGGAGCTCCCTCACAGCCCGGGTCCCTTGGGCACAGCCAAAGCCAACAGGACTGGGCTCTTCACAGGGCAGGAACAGAGAGGGTGAAGCAGAGGTGTCCACACCAGCAATGCCACCTGTGGAAGAATGGCTCATGATTTAATAGCAGTGAACAATCCAGGGTTTGCTGTCTGTAGCTAGGCCTGACCTTGAGATAAGATAAAAGGGAGTAGAATACAAGAATGTGGAATCCAGCACGGGAAAGTCCCGAAGAGTTGTGATGAGAACTTTGTATCTGCCCCTTTTGCGTGCTCAAGAGCGTCTGGCTAGTTGCGTGACAGCATAAGGCGCGTGAACAGCGGGACATAACCAATTAGGATTTGTTTTGTTAGCACGTGCACTATTGGGATAAGTCTATAAGAAGTGTAAGGTGCATGAATAAAGGAGAACGATCATACTCATATTGAGACTCCATCGCTACTCCGGGTCCCCCTCCCACTCTGACATCTGGTAGCAGAGGATGGTTACAGGACACCTTTGACTCCTCCGAGACTGCGGTAAGCAGCTAGAGGAGGGGAGTGGGAAACTGCGGCTAAGGGAAGCGCTGCCTGTGCATAGTCAAGGCAGACGCTGGTGTGAGGTCGCTCCTCGCCCCTTAGGGATAATTATGGAAACAGAAGCTGCGGCAACGCTACTTGTGGCAATCCTCTCTAAGAGAGGGCATGAACTGCCCGCAAAACTGCTGATAAAACTTCTACATTTAGGTAGAAAATGGGGACACTTTACCGATCCACACACGATGTTTTTTGTTACGGAGTGGCGAGATTATGGAGAAACGTTGTGGCAAAAGACTATATCAAGAACAGACAACGATGAAAAGGAAGTTAAAGCTGTTCGAGGGGACTGCACGATCACGAAAAGGGGCAAAGAGCCTTTTGGGGGCTGTGGGGAAACTTGGCGAACTGTCCTTAATACTTTACAAGCGCTGAAGGCGGAGTCAAAAGTCGCCGCTGCCGCTGTGCGCGCCACAGCCCCCCCCAATCCCCCGGCTGAACCTCATCGCACCACGAGTCGTACGAGTGCTTTCTTTGGGGTGAGCCAGAATTACCCAATGAAAGGAATGACTGGGAAAGTTTGTACCGGCGTCTGCGAGCTCTTAAATCCGACTGTAAAAAGGGGGAATGCGTCTGAGGACATAAACGGCCCCGTTGCGCCGCAGGCACCCGATGTTCACCCATCAGAGGGCGGAAGTGCAATGACACAGGAACCGGAAGTGCCCACAGTAGCGGCTGCGCTGATCAAGTGCGGGGCGGCCCGAGCTGTCGGACTGGCGAGGAATCAGAGGAGGAAGAAGGTGCCACGAAAATGCTGTAACAACCAAGGACTGCTACCTGTTAAACAATTGCAGATGACACTAAGCTGGGAGGAAGTGTGGATCTGCTGGAGGGTAGGGAGGCTCTGCAAAGGGATCTGAACAGGCTGGACCGCTGGGCCGAGGCCAATGGCATGAGGTTCAACAAGGCCAAATGCCGGGTCCTGCACTTGGGGCACAACAACCCTGTGCAGCTACAGACTGGGGGAAGAGTGGCTGGAGAGCTGCACGGAGGAGAAGGACCTGGGGGTGATGGTTGACAGCGACTGACCATGAGCCAGCAGTGTGCCCAGGGGGCCAAGAAGGCCAACGGCATCTTGGCTTGGATCAGAAATGGGGTCACCAGCAGGTCCAGGGGGGTTATTCTCCCTCTGTACTCGGCACTGGTGAGACCGCACCTCGAATACTGTGTTCAGTTCTGGGCCCCTCACCACGAGAATGATGTTGAGGCTCTGGAGCGTGTCCAGAGAAGAGCAACGAAGCTGGTGAGGGGCTGGAGAACAAGTCTTATGAGGAGCGGCTGAGAGAGCTGGGGTTGTTTAGCCTGGAGAAGAGGAGGCTGAGGGGAGACCTTATTACTCTCTACAACTACCTGAAAGGAGGTTGTGGAGAGGAGGGAGCTGGGCTCTTCTCCCAAGTGACAAGGGACAGGACAAGAGGGAATGGCCTGAAGCTCCACCAGGGGAGGTTCAGGTTGGATATCAGAAAAAAAATACTTCACAGAAAGAGTCATTGGGCACTGGCAGAGGCTGCCCAGGGAGGGGGTTGAGTCGCCTTCCCTGGAGGTGTTTAAGGAACGGGTGGATGAAGTGCTGAGGGACATGGTTTAGGGAGTGTTAGGAATGGTTGGACTCCATGATCCAGTGGGTCCTTTCCAACCTGGTGATTCTGTGAATTGATACAAACATTATCTTATATGTGCATATTGTAAGTGTTGTATGTGTTCGGTACCGTGTAGAGTTTAAATATTCATACCATCGTGCTATTCTTATTGACTGGTCGTAAACAATATTGTATGGGTATATTAAGCCAGCTCTCAAAAGAGTGGTTCTGTGTGTGTATGCGTGTGTGTGTTTAAAGCGCTTTAAACGTTTGTAAGATTTGCAAATTGGGTTTTGGTTATAGGAGCTTGAGCCTCTGTTTGTTTCGATTAATCTTAAAAATGCAACTCTGAGACCTTTCAATCTCAAACGTCCACTAAGCCAGCAAACAGGTAGATTTACCTGGGACCTTTGAAGTGAAAGGCTGCAGAGGACACAATTTCAAATTGAAAAAAAAAATACAAAAAGAACGTAGACAATAGAAAAAGAAAATGGAAAAAAACCCAGCCCTATAGCTGTGTGTGTTTCCCCCCCCCCTATTCCCCTCACAGCCCTGTGGCTGTGTGTGAGGTTCCCCCCCCCCATTCCTCCCCGCCCTTATTCCTGATATGTGAAGGTTTTTTGTTTTGTTTCAGCTTGGCAGTCCTTATCTTTCTCTAGGGGAGTAACAATTTATGAAGAACACTCTGCATTCCAGTGTCCGTTATAAGAACCGTTTGATGAACTGGCACTGCAGACACTGAGGGATATGCTGAGAGATAAAGGACTTGTTGTTGCACCTGAAAAAGTACAAAGGTTGGCTCTGTGGAAGTATTTGGGCTGGCGCATTTCTGATGCCCAAATCCCACCACAGAAAATCGAACTGACGACCAGTTTACGTGCTGTTAAAGATGTTCAAACGTTGTTAGGGAATATTCAATGGGTCCACCGTTGTGTGGACATTTCCAACTCTGATATTGCTCCCTTGACTGTGTTGTTGCACAATGCTGACACAGCCTCCAAAACTGAGCTTACCACAGATCAAAGGACTCTTTTACAAAAAATCAGTTGTCGCTTACAAAATATCTTGGTCATCTTGGAAGATCCTGAATTTACCGATATCGCTTTTGGTTTGTAACAATAGTGAATCCCCGTATGCAGTCATCTGTCAATGGCAAAACAAAAGAGGGGAATCTGGGAAGGACAGAGACCTGAATGACCCTGCCATTGCCAGTAGTAAGAGAACTGATAAAGCTGAATCATTCTGGGTATTGGAATGGGTGTCTCTGGGTGTGCAGCCAAAAACGAGCATTCAAACCAGACCCGAAGCTGTGGCAGAGTTAGTACGAAAAGGCAGATCTCGAATTATTGAGATCAGTGGTCAAGAACCTGCAGACACTAGCATTCCAGTTAATGCTGTAGACCTAGAGTGGTGGTTACGAAATGTAATACCACTATTCAGGAAGCCCTATTAGGATTTGAAGGACAAATACATTTGCAGCAGCCGCAAGGGAAAAAAGTGGCAGATATTGTCACGAAATCAGTGGCTGGAGAGAACGAAAGTCAGTATGCAACCACTGGTGGATGGCCTTACTGTATATACTGAGGCCGGAAAACGACTGCATGGTGCTGTTTGTGTATGGCACGAACGTGCTGAATGGCACAAGCATATTTTGGAGGGACAGCCCCAAGATTCTTTACAGACCTTAGAATTAACTGCTGTTGGTTGGGCCCTGTTGAATTGGCTAACCACCCCTCTTAATGTTGTAACGCACTCGTATGTAGCAGGAGTAGTCCCAAGATTAGAGGATGCTCTTCTAAGACAACTAACCCAAGATTAGGAGCATTGTTTGTGCAATTACGCTCCACGCTTCAACCACGCACAGAGCCTTGTTGTGTTATTCATGTGCGAAGTCATCAACTTGACGTAGGACTAGGAAGGGGTAATCAGGTAGCAGATAGCTTCGTTAGTCCAGCTCAGCATATGCCCCCTATGGATAAATTTTGTCTAGCAAGACAGAGTCACGACCAATTTCACCAGAATGCCAAAGGATTAAAACGACAGTATGGCTTAACAGAGAATGAAGCCCGTAGTATTGTACAAGCCTGTCCAAGATTTGGAAATCACGGTCCAGGAATAGGGATCGGAGTTAACCCTAAAGGACTAAAGTCCTCAGAGCTTTGGCAAAGGGATGTCACTCACATTGGGGAATTTGGAAGACTAAAATATGTTCACGTGACAATCGATACCTTTTCAAAATTTGTATGGGCAACCGCATTACCTGGTGAGAAAGCACAACATGTGTGTAAACACCTGTGTGTAAAAACATGTGTGTTGTCCTGCTTTGCTGTAATGGGGGTGCCTGAGACCATAAAAACAGATAATGGGCCTGCCTATACCAGTCAAAAGACGAGGGTCTTTTTGTCCAAGTGGGGAGTGCAACATATCACAGGAATCCCGCACTCTCCCACTGGGCAGGCTTTAGTGGAGCGAACTCATCAAGTGTTGAAAGATTATTTACAAAGACAAAAAGACACTGAAATGGACGTGCAAATGAGATTGAATAAGGTTTTGTTCACATTAAACTATTTGTGTTTAATGAGTGATAGAGAAGAGCCACCGGTGATAATACATCATCAAAGTATAAGGTTGAATGAAAAGACAATTATCGCCAGCTTTCGAGTATTATATAGAGATCCAGTAACAGGAATATGGAAAGGACCTGTTGCTGTAATATTTAATGGTCGAGGATATATGTGTGTTTCCACAGAAGGTGGTCCTAGGTGGATACCAGCAAAAAGCATTCGACCCTATCTACAGACATCATCAGAATGTGATCAACGGCCTACACAAGAAGATCCTGCACAGGAATGAATGAAGAAAGCTGTAATTGTGGGAATTGTGATCCCTGGGTGTTGCATAATTGCGGTGACCGTGATAATAATCAGTGGCCCTGTAATACGGACTATTAAGGATCAAAATTGGAAGAAAGTAAAAGAAAACTGTAGGCATTCTTGTAAATGGAAACGGTATCAAAAATGAGGCAGTTTGGCTGTGTTTAGTATGTTTAAAACTAGTCATTGCAGTCAACCACCTAGCATTGTTTGATCTGCGACAAAATGTATGGGTTACTCTTGTACAAGTCTTGAACATTACTAGTTTTGTGCCAGTTTGGCGACCCCAAGCTTACCATTTGTGACTTGTCTTATAGGAGTTCCCATAAAAAAAAAAATAAAAAAATTATTATTTTTTTTTAACTTTAATCAAACAATGCAAGAGTTGAAGTCACAGTTTAACATCACTAGTAACCTCCCCTTTCGATGGGAAAACAAGAGCGAAGCATTCGATAAATATGATAATTGGGATAACAAACTTCCAATTGGATCCGAACCACAAGAACTTCAACTTGTGGATTCATTGAATGCTACGTATTGTTTTTTGGTTTTTTTTTTTTTTTTTTTTATAGGTTTAGCATCGTGGTCTGAGGTATAGAAGGAAACAAGACTAGCGGACCAAGCAGCACCAACAATAATTAATCCCATGGGGAACAGCAGTGATTGGGAGCGGAAACGGTGCAACATTACAATACGAAATAAAACTCACTCCGCTCCTGGCACTGCATTACCAAGACGATTACCACCAGGATACCTTTCGATCTGTGGTAATCGAGCGTGGGCAGGCATGCCCTCTAACCCGAAGGGTGGACCACGTACCCTTGGTCAGCCCAGTTTGGGCGTTCCATATCATCCTCCAAATCAAACTCATCCCACAAGGTGGAAAAGAGACCTGAATTATGGAATTCTTGGGAAAGATTTTTGCATTTCTTTTGCTATCAAGAGTCGCAGCCATAAAAGCGCATAAAAACTTAGAAGAATTATTTTGTTGGGTAGTGAAGCAAGCCAACATGACAAGTCGAATTTTGTCTGAACTGGCTGCAGCAATAAATTTTTCTTCTTTTTTTTTGTTATTGGCGCATGGTCATGGCTGTGATGATTTTGACCTAGGTCTCTTCTTTTTTTGGGACAGCCACCAAAGAGCCCAGGAGCCCTCTAGTGATGGCACAGCCACTGTCACAGCAGTCAAGAGAATTATAGAACCATTTCAGTTTGAAGGGACCTCAAAGCCCATCCAGTTCCACCCACTGGATGATGCAGACACTGGATCCGGGGCTCCAAGGCCCATCCAACCTGGCCTTGAACACCTCCAGGGACAGGGCAGCCACGACTTCTCTGGCCAACCAGAAATGCACCAACGTGCATTTCCAGTGGTCTTGCTGGAACAGGTTGCCTGGAGAGATTGTGGAGTCTCTATCCTTGGAGGTCTTCAAAATTATTGGGCAACTGGCTCTAGGTGGCCCTGCTTGAGCAGGGGTATCGGACCCAATGAACTCCAGAGGTCCATTCCAACCTCAACTAGTCCATGCCTCTGTAATTCCATATGCAACTGGACAGGAAGAAGGTGGGCGATTTATGCAGGTGTAGTGACACTGGCTGGAAGACCACTCTGGATTTCTTTATTGTATTTCCCCTCTCTCTGGTCTTGCAGCTGCCCCGGGGAGAAGGAGGCCCTGCAGACACAGATGTTTGGGCTGCCAGCTACCAAGGACAAGAGGTGGGCACGTAGAGTCCCAGCACCTGGGGAGGAACAGCCCCTGCACCAGGACAGGTTGGGGATGACCTGGAAAGCAGCTATCAGTACTGCCCATTCCAAGGCAGAGTCGCCCGTCCCGGCTGTTCCGAGGCCGGTGTTATCGGTGCCGGCTGTTCCAAGGTGGGGGTCACCAATACTAGCAGTCCCCAAGCTGTGCTTAACAGTAACAGCCTCTCCAAGGTGCCGTTAGCAGTACCGGCCGTTTCGAGGCGGCGATTACCGTCACGCGTCATTCCGAGGCGGCAGTTACCTGTCCCGGCCGTTCCGAAGCAGACGCTGCCGGTGCCGGTGCAAGTAGCGGGCGCTGCCGAGGCACAGCCGCCGGTTCCGGCCGGAGCTCCCGGTCCCCGGGCCCGTTCCGGGGCGATGGGGGGGCTGATCAGCCGTGTGCTGTGGGGCACAAGGCGAGGGAGGAAGCGGGAGCGCAGCGAGAGAGACGACAGCGACGACGGCAGAGGGCAGCACAGCCGGTGCGGGCAGGGAAGGGGCGGTGTGGGGAGCGGCGCCGGGGCAGAAGGGGCGCTGCAGGGTCGGGTGGGCGCAGGGGAGCGGAGAGAAGGGGCGAGGGGGCGCTGCGGGGCCGGGGAAGCGGTGCGGTGGGAGGAGGGGCGTGCGGGGCCGGCAGCGGAGGAGCGGTGGAGGGTCGCTGGGTGTGGGGAGAAGGGGAGTGCGGGGCCGGGGGACGATGCGGGGAGAAGGGGCGAGAAGCGGGGGGGGAAGGGGCGAGAAGCGGGGGGGGAAGGGGCGAGAAGCGGGGGGGGAAGGGGCGAGAAGTGGGGGGGGAAGGGGCGGAGCGGTTTGCGGCAACGACCGCGCCGTGCGGGGCGAGGAGAGGGAGACGCGGGGGAGCGGGGTCGGACCGCGCGGGGAGAAGAGGCGAGGAGGGAGGAAGGAGTGAGGAAGTGCAGAGAAGGCTGGGAAAGGGGCGGTGCGGGCAGCGGGAGGCGGGGAGAAGAGGCGAGGAGCGGAGAAGGGGCGGGGAGCGGGAAAGGGGCGAGGAGAGGGGAGAAGAGGCGAGAAGAGGGGAGAAGAGGCGAGAAGAGGGGAGAAGGGGCGAGGAGGGGAGAAGAGGCGAGGAGAGGGGAGAAGGGGCGAGGAGGGGAGAAGGGGCGAGGAGGGGAGAAGGGGCGAGGAGAGGGGAGAAGGGGCGAGGCGGGGAGAAGAGGCGAGGAGAGGGGAGAAGGGGCGAGGAGAGGGGAGAAGGGGCGAGGAGAGGGGAGAAGGGGCGAGGAGGGGAGAAGGGGCGAGGAGAGGGGAGAAGGGGCGAGGAGAGGGGAGAAGAGTCGAGGAGTGGGGAAAAGAGTCGAGGAGTGGGGAAGGGGAGAAGAGGCGGGGAGCGGAGAAGAGGCTGGAGGTGGGGAAGGGGCGGTGCGGTGGAAGGGGGCGGTGAGAGGGGAAGGCGCGAGGGAGGCGCGAAGCTTTGAGGGGGGGGGCCGGGGTAGTGCGGGGTGAGGAGCGGCCGTGGGAGGCGGGTGAGGGGGTCTGTGCGGTGGGGAGGAGGGGAGCTGAGGGGAGGGAGGAGGGGGAGAGCGGGGAGGAAGTATGAGAGGGGAGGGGGGGGAGGGGAGAGGGGGGTAAGGGGGTGAGGGGAGGTGAGGGGGTAGGAGGGGAGAGGGGGGTAAGGGGGTGAGGGGAGGTGAGGGGGTAGGAGGGGGCGGGGTAGTGCGGGGCGAGGAGCGGCCGTGGGATGCGGGGGGGGGGGTCGTGCAGTGTGGGGGAAGGGGGGGGCTGTGCGGGTAGGGGGGTGAGACAGAGATGCGGGGCTTGGGGGGGGTCGTGCAGGGCGAGGGGTGGTGCGGTGGGAAGGGGCGGTGCGGGCTCGGAGCAGGGAATGAGGGGAATGGGGGGAAGGAGCTGGGGGGGGGACACACACCAGAGCCCACATGAACAGGAGCCGCGGTGGAAGGGTCTGGCGGGGGCGGGGGGGGGAGGGTGTTGGGGCTGTTGTTCCTCAGCAGCAGCAAACGAGGTGTGTGTGGGGGGGTGGTATGGGGAGAACCCTCTGCCCGGCGCTTGGTCCAGAGGGTGGGTTCCAAACCAGAGAGGAGTGAAGGAGTGATCCCTGTCTGCCTGTTTGTGTAGGAAAAGGTTTAAAAGGACCTCCGAGTACATTTATGAGGAGCTGTTTCTGAGTGGCAATGGCAGCGACATCAAAATCCGTGCCCTGGGAAAAGAGTGGAACCTGCACAAGGTGTATCTGTGCCAGGTGAGCAGCTGCCGTCGCGCTTGCCAGAGAAATTGCGGTTTTAATAAAAGGTTGTCCAGTAAATCACAGAATCACAGAGTGGTTTGGGTTGGAAGGGACCTCAAAGCCCATCCAGTCCCACCCCACTGCCATGGGCAGGGACACCTCCCACTGGATCAGGGGCTCCAAGCCCCATCCAGCCTGGCCTGGAACCCCTCCAGGGATGGGGCAGCCACCACCGCTTTGGGCAACCTGGGCCAGGGCCTCCCCACCCTCAGAGGGAAACATTTCTTCCTCAGATGTCATCTCAATCTCCCCTCTTGCAGCCAAAAATTGCTCCCCCTTGTCCTGTCCCTGCACTCCCTGATCAAGAACCTCTCCTCAGCTTTCCTGGAGTCCCTTTCCATACTGGAAGCTGCTCTAAGGTCTCCCCAGAGCCTTCTCTTCTCCAGGCTGAATAACCCCAGCTCTCCCAGTCTGCCCTCCTACTTGAGATTTTTCCTTTTTTCTCTTTTTTGTCTTACATTTCTGATGCAGTTAAACATCGTGTTTTCAATAGTAATGTTAGGAAGCATAGCTGTAACTTTGTGTTTGAAAAGCCCTCACTTCTGTCTTTTGCCATTTAAATTTTTAATCTATTGATCTTAACCTTGGCACATCCTTTGCAAACAGTCCTTTGGTGTCCTGAGAACGCGTTCTTGTTTGCTAAGCAAATGGCTGAGTCTCTAGTCTTGTTAATATTATTGCAGAGCCCAGAAAGCATTTCCAGAGTGAATTGGTAAAGCACATAGTGACCCAGGGCACTTTCACTGTCCGATGGAACTCGAGTGTAGGAACCTTAGGTCTCTGTATTTTTTACGCAGCCTTTGTCTTTGAATGAAGGCTCTCTTGCTGTTTTATTGCACAGAAGCTCTGAAAAGGAATGAATCTTAGTGCTCCTCTGCAAAAAAATGGTGCTGTTTCCACAGGTGTTTTATTTTGGGCTTGTGAGAGGGTGAAGTTCTCTGTGTTACTTTCTGTGTTTTGGGAGCAAAGAGGTGCTGCTATCTTGAGTCATGTGACAGGAGCAGGGAGAAGCCACACCTTTGTCTTGAAATATCTGATTCCATTATGCTGTTGGTTGTAAAGTGGGAGCCTGAGCCTGGAAGAATCCATTTGAAGCAAGAAGAGTAAAAGGTCATCCAGTTCCATCCCCTGCCCAAGGACACCTCCCACTGGATCAGGGGCTCCAAGCCCCATCCAACCTGGCCTTGAACCCCTCCAGGGATGGGGCAGTCACAGCTTCCCTGGGCAACATGTTCCAGTGTCTCACCACTCTCACGGTGAAGAAATTCTTCCTAATGTCCAGTCTAAATCTGCCCCTCTCCAGTTTATACCGATTCCCCGTCATCCTGTCACCACAAGCCTTTATGAATAGTCCCTCTCCAGTTTTCTTGTAGCCCCTTCATGTACTGGAAGGTCGCTATAAGATCTCCTCGGAGCCTTCTCTTCTCGAGGCTGAACAACCCCAACTCTCTCAGCCTGTCTCTCTCAGCCTCTCCTCATATGGGAGGTGCTCCAGCCCTCAGATCATCTTTGTAGCCTCCTCTGGACCCGTTCCAACAGCTCCATCTCCTTCTTACGTTGAGGATTCCAGAACTGGACGCAATTCTCCAGATGAGGTCTCACAAGAGAGGAATAGAGGGACAGAATCCCCTCCCTCGCCCTGCTGTCCACGCTGCTTTGGATGCAGCCCAGGCCACGGTTGGTTTCTGGGCTGCGAGCGCACGTTGCCGGCTCATGTTGATCTTCTTATTGACCAGCGCCCCAAGTCCTTCTCTGCAGGGCAGCTCTCAGTCACATCATCTCCCATCGTGTACTGAGATGAGGGATTGCCCTGACCCCGGTGTAGGACCTTGCACTTGGCCTTGTTGAACCTCTTGAGGTTCTCACAGCCCCCACTTCTCCAGCCTGTCCAGGTCCCTCTGGATGACATCCCATCCTTCCGGTGTGGCAACTGCCCCACTCAGCTTGATGTCGTCTGCAAACCTGCTGAGGGTGCACTCAATCTCGGTGTCTATATCATTGATAAGGATATTAAACAGCACCAGTCCCAGTATGGACCCCTGAGGGACACCACTTGTCAGGGATCTCCATCTGGACTTTGAGCCACTGACCACTACTCTCTGAATACGACCATGCAACCAGTTTCTTATCCACTGTACCATCCACCCATCAAATCCCTATCCCTCCAATTTAGAGAGAAGGATGTTATGGGGACTGTGTCAAAGGCTTTACAGAAGTCCGGATAGATCACATCCATCGATTTATCAGTGCTGTGATTCCAGTGCCGGTACAGAAATTACCTGGGAACTGTCATTGCTCTCCTGTAGGAAAAAGCGTTTTATTTTGCGGGTGTTGGAACCTGTTAAAGATCACAACAAGAGGGCAGGGAGGTCATTTGGCTGTAGCCAAGGACTGACCCACGGCCGCCTCTGGCTAGGGCTAAGGGTAGGTTGGAGCAGGTGGGTGCGGCTGCATTTCTCCTCCGCCCCATTGACCCTTTGCAGGGAACGGAGGATGGCAGCGGGCTAGGTGCTCAGACCGAGGGTGCACAGCATCCTAGGGGGGCTGGTGCCGCTTCAGCCCTGGCTGTGCCTGGCGATGGTGTTTTTAGTCATCGTCGTTGCGATTCTGTTGTTGGAATCATAGAATCACGGAATGGTTTAGGTTGGAAGGGACCTCAAAGCCCATCCAGTTCTACCCCCTGCCATGGGCAGGGACACCTCCAGCTGGATCAGGGGCTCCAAGCCCTATCTAACCTGGCCTGGAACACTTCCAGGGATGGGGCAGCCACCACTGCTCTGGGCAACCTGGGCCAGTGGCTCACTAACCTCATTGTGAAGAATTTCTTCCTAATGTTTAGTCTAAATCTTCTCCCTTCCAATTTAAAGCCATTTTCTCTCCTTCTGTTGTTCTATGCCCTTGTAAAAAGTCCCTCCCCAGCTTTCCTGGAGCCCCTTTCAGTCCTGGAAGCTGCTCTAGAGTCTCCTCAGAGCCTTCTCCTCTCTGCCTGAGTAACTCCAACTCTCTCAGCCAGTCCTCATAGCAGAGGTGCTCCAGCCCTCTGATCATCTTTGTAGCCTCCTCTGGACCCATTCCGACAGTTCCATCTCCTTCTTACATTGGGGGTTCCAGAACTGGACACAGGGCTCCAGGTGGGGCCTCACAAGAGAGGAGCAGAGGGGCAGAATCCCCTCCCTTGTCTTGTTCGACTTGTTGCTACGTCTCGAGTTGGTGAAGCTTGTCCTGAAAACTTAGTGTGGGTTGATGACTAAAACTGAGTATTAAATCACTTTTGAACAGAATTTGAAAGTTGGGAATTGGTTTTGGCGAGGCCTGATTGTACCAGTGATGGTCTTGTGAGGTGGAATTTTGTGGCGGAGTTACCGATCATGTCCGTCAGATTTGTATCTCAATTCATGCTCTGTCATTGGAACTCTGTTGCTGTAGGTAAAATGCTTCTGTAGGTTAAAAATAACACTCCATGAAATGAGGACTTCTCTGCCTTGTTGAACAGACTGTCTCAGTCGGAATGTTGGTGTCCCTCGTCTCTCCAGTGACTGTGTGTAGTTTGGTAAATGACAGGAAGGTGCTGCTCTCTCTGTTCATGGCAGATGCGAGAAGGCGAGGATTGCCTTTTTATGATGCTGTTTACTAAAATGGCAAATACTTATGAAAATGAGGAGTTACAAAGCCAAGGAGCCTCACAGGGACTGGTGAGAGGAATAAGATCCTGTTTCTGAGTAGTGTGTTGTGTGTCATCACAGAGAGGGGATCTGCTGAAGGTATAGGAATGGCTACGTAATGGAATTGAAGTTGGATTTGATGTTGTTTGCTGCCCCGAGTTGCAGTGCTGTGTTAAGAGTCAGGGAATGTAGGGCTGTACAATTAGACTATGCAATTAGACTTAACTGTTTTGATCTCTCGGGTAACCTTCAGTAAGCGATGGCATCTCACAAGCGGCACATCTGCTGCTGGGAAGGAACAGCAGGAATCCCGGTAGCACCATGTATTTCACTTCATTTGGATGGAACCCTACCAGATCCTAATTTCATATGCCTTACACATTCTAACAAAAGATGTATTTACATAAGGGGTGTATGTGTGCGTGTCCTTACTGTGAGACCACAGCCTTGTACATCAATTTGTGTATCTTGCATGCTGCCTGGCTTGGGTTTTTTTTTTGATCCAGACTGGTATTCCCTCCTGCCTGCAGGATTTGTTGTCACCAGTAACACTAAAGACTTAATTCCTGGATGAAATATATCCCCGTTGGTGGTGTGGTTTGTAGGAAAAGAGCTTCTGTGGCTTTTCTGGCCCTTGAAAGCTCTTTCTTTACTCTGATCACACACATGGAGCCCAAATTTTCTATACACGTTTTTAATTTCGGAAATAGAGCAACTGTAATTCACCCTTTCTCAAGTGCGTCAGAATGTTTTAGCTTGTGAAATGTTCCCTTAATACATTTTGTTCTGCTTAAAGGTAAATATGAACAATTTTTCCTGCCATGTGCTGCTTTTGACAGTTTTAATTTGAATGAAATATCTTAATTGAGTTCTTTTTTCTCTCCTCTTCTCTCATATAGTCAGGGTACTTTTCCAGTATGTTCAGTGGACATTGGAGAGAATCCAGCATGGACACCATTGAGTTGGAAATTTCTGACGAAAACATTGATGCAGAAGGTAAGTGGGAACCTTTTCTTTTAACATAAACTCTGAAGGTAGAGTTTAAGTTGAACCTGACAAAAAGTAACTTGGAAAAAGTACGTATATAAGAATAATTTACAAAGTAGTAAATAAGAACCTTGAGAGATTGAGTTCTGTGCTTAGAGTTCTCTTCCTCCATAACGTTCAGGGTACTTTTCTGCCATGACTTACTGAAGGTTACCCAAGAGATCACACCAGTAAAGTCTAATTACACAGTCTGATTGCACAGTCTAATTGCACAGTCCCACATTCCCTGCCCTCTTAGCTCGGCACTGCAACTCAGGGCAGCAAACTACATCAAATACAATTTTGATTTGATTACATAGATTTTCCCCTACCTTCGCAGTCCCCGTAACTACAATGACACACAAAACGCTACTCAGAACCAGGACCTTGTTCCTCTCGGAAGTTTTCAGCTTAACGTGGGTCACCACTAGAGCTGAATTTGTTTTTGTACCTCGGAGCTGGGAAGCGCAGCTGAAAAGCAACAACTCGTCCTATTGTTTCAGCATCGAGGCTGGAGATCCATGTACGCTGCTCTTGCGAGAGCCACGTGTTAGATTGTGAATCACGCCTTCACCGGGCTGGTCTTGAAAAGCCTCCGAGTGGAAAGCTGGTGGGGCACTGCTGTGAGCTGGCAGGAGGTTTTGCCATGGTTCCAAGCCTCACTGAGTGGAAACGTACTGTTTTTCAGAAGAGTTACAGAGACTTTTGTACAATCATAGTGCTATCTCAGCATGATGCCAGGGGTCAACCACAGAGAAGGAGGATGAGGTTTAGTTTCTTTTTATGTGATTTTACCGCTCTCCATGTTGCACCATGGCGTGACTGGTGGCTGTTTTAAGCTGAATATTTAGTTTAAGTAGTGAAAAGGACTGTATGTTATTGGATAAGGCCATATCTTGTGCTTTGTGTTGGGGTTTGTGCTTGGGCTGGTAAGTACTGGCCTTTTATTTGGAGCAAATAAGATTATAGAGAATGTCTGCTTGGTTATATTGAAGGTTTCTTTTAGATCTCCGTGCTCAATGTCATGTTTCTGTTCAACACTTGTACTCTTTTCAGCTCTCCACGTGGCTTTCAGCTCACTCTACCAGGACGATGTTTCAATAAACCCGGAAAAAGTGGTTGCGGTTTTAGCAGCAGCCTCCATGCTGCAGTTGGTAAGTAATCAATGGGCAACATTCTTGTGCTTTCTTCTCAGATGAAGACAGCAGTTCATAACGTACTCACACACGGTTACTTTTCACCCAGAGAAATAAATCATCTTTTCAGGCTAAGTGGGAGGAACCCCAAGCGTGATGCAGTGGGTTTATTAAAAAATGCGATCCTGAGGTTCAGCTGTAATCATAGAATCATGGAATGGTTTGGGTTGGAAGGGACCTCAAAGCCCATCCAGTTCCACCACCTGCCATGGGCAGGAACACCTCCCACTGGATCAGGGGCTCCAAGCCCCATCCAACCTGGCCTGGAACCCCTCCAGGGATGGGGTAACCTAGGCCAGGGCCTCCGCACCCTCATCGTGAAGAATTTCCTCTTTATATCCAGGCTAAATCTGTCCCTCTGCAATTTAAACCCATTCCCCCTTATGCTATCACCCCAGGCCGTTGTAAAAAATCCGTTGCAGCTTTCCCACAGCCCCTTCCAGTACTGGAAGCTGCTCTGAGGTGTCCCGGGAGCCTTCTATTCTCCAGGCTGAATAACCCCAGCTCTCTCAGCCTGTCCTCATCACAGAGGTACTCCAGCCCTTGGGTCATGATCGTGGCCTCCTCTAGACCCATTCCAACTGATCCATGTCCTTCTTATATTTGGGACTCCAGAACTGGACACAATTTGACCTCATTTCTAGAAGCAGATTACAATATGTTGTACCAGCTCCTGTGTTCTACTCTGAAGGTGTTCACTAGGCTTTTCTTTCACGTGGTATATTCTAAAGATAAATTGTTGTTTTGAGGAGAGCTGATGTGACTATTCTGAACGGCGTAGCCCAGGGCACTGCAGCGTGTGGGACTGGGGGAGTTGTTCAGGAGTGAAAACTTGTGTGAACTGCACAATATTTGACACCTCCTGTTGGGAAGTGCAAACTTTGAATATTTGTGTTTTTTTTTCTCACCACAGGACAACTTAATGGAGCAATGTGCTGAGATAATGAAGGAAACCATTAATGCAGAAACTGTCTGTGATTACTATAATTCAGCGGAGATGTATGGGTTGCCCTTCATGAAGAAAAAGTAGGAATTGCTTTCTCCAGGCTGCATTGTATATTGCTGATTAGCAGTGTGAATTTAAAAATGGACACATAATGCCCAAGTTAACTCTTTTCTTAAAGCTGTGTGGTTTGGGCTCTGCTTGTCCTCAGAAACTTAAAGTTTCTGAGTTTTTGCTGTAGTCAGTTCCTTTAGAGTCGGTGTAGATAGAATCATAGAATCATAGAATCATAGAATCATAGAATCATGGAATCATACAATCATAGAATCATGGAATCATAGAATCATAGAATAGTTTGGGTCGGAAGGGACATCAAAGGTCATCCAGTACCAACCCCGTGCCATGGGCAGGGACATCACACTAGCTCAGGCTGCCCAAGGCCCATCCAACCCGGCCTTGAAGACCTCCAGGGATGGGGCAACCACAACTTCCCTTGGCAACCTGTGCCAGTGTCTCACCACTCTCATGGTGAAGAAATTCCTCCTTAGGTCTAGTCTAAATCTGCCCCTCTCCAGTTTATACCCATTTTCTCCCTTGTCCTATCACCACAAGCCTTTATGAATAGTCCCTCTCCAGCTTTCTTGTAGCCCCTTCAGGTACTGGAAGGTCGCTATAAGGTGTCCTCGGAGCCTTCTCTTCTCCAGGCTGAACAACCCCAACTCTCTCAGTCTGTCCTCGTATGGGAGGTGCTGCAGCCCTCGGATCATCTTTGTAGCCTCCTCTGGACTCGTTCCTACAGCTCCATCCCCTTTTTACGTTGAAGATTCCAGAACTGGACACAATACTCCAGATGAAGTCTCGCAAGAGGGGAACAAAGGGGCAGAATCCCCTCCCTCGCCCTGCTGGCCACGCTGTTTTTTGATGCAGCCCAGGACACGGTTGGTTTCTGGGCTGCGAACGCACGTTGCCAGCTCATGTTGATCTTCTTATTGACCAGCGCCCCAAGTCCTTCTCTGCAGGGCAGCTCTCAATCACTTCGCCTCTCATCTTGTGCTGAAATTGGGGATTGCCCTGACCCAGGTGCACGACCTTACACTTGGCCTTGTTAAACCTTGTTGGACCTCACGAGGTTAGATGACAGCACATTGACTGGCCCGTGCTGTGCATGAACGAATTACTGAAGTACATTAGTAAAGAGAAGATGTTTGGTCTTCAGCATGACAAAGACATAATATTTGTGATCATTGACTGCTTTATCACCAAGCTGCTTTAATATTCCCATCTTAATCTCAACTTTATCTTAATTAAGAGGGATAATTACACGTTTGGGAGCAGAATGCTGAGGTTGGTGCTCATCGCTTCCTTCTGCTGTGAATTAGTGTGTTCTCAGAGCTTTTGTGGCATTAATAGTACTTTGAATTCAGCTTTCGCTCTACCCTGAGAGGCACTCAATGCAACTTTAAGAGTTACAGAAAATTCTGGAACATTTTATGGTAAACTCCATGTTTTTGAAGTAACTTTTCATATGTTTATGGGTTTGTGTCTCAGGCGTTTTGAAGTCACGCTGCACCTATTGTGCTTTGTGAGCCTGAGCAACTGTTGCAGGACTGATATAAAAGAAAAAATATGAAGATACTAACTCTCTGCATTTTTAATCCAGATGCCTTAAATGGCTCTTGAACAACCTGATTACTCACCCACGAGTTGAAGTCTTCAAAGAAATCAGGTACAGGCGTCAGTTAACCCTGGGTAATTCTTCCAGAGTACATGGCTCACTCCAAATCCCCTTCTAGGCTGGTGATGGTTGCTGGTTACCTTACTCCCCTTTTTGGGGTTTGTCTGTGATGTCTCATGGAACTCTTATGGCTTTTCTCCCAGTATAAACCTCATGGAGCAGCTGATCAGCTCTTCCAACCTGCTTGTAATGCAAGTGGAAATTGACGTGTATAGCACTCTCAAAAAGGTACTGAGCAGAGGGGCGGGGGCTGGGGGGGGGGGCGTTGAACTCCTCAGCACAAGCTGGTTTGTAACGCAATGAGAATTTTAGCCTTTTTGGTGTTTACTGAAAGTAAATTAAATAGAGTATGGGAATCTGTGTATGAGTGAATGCGTTATGAAAATGTCTCTTTAAGAATGCAGCTGTTTGAAAACTTCAATTCACTCATGGGAGTTTGTCCGTTTTTCCCAGTGGATGTTCCTTCAACTCGTGCCTTCTTGGAATGGGACGTTGGAACAGCTCTTATCTGAAGCTGATGCCTGGTTTGCCCAGTATCGGAAAGGTAGGATTAATTGCCGTGGCCTTGATTGGGGAACATGTGGGTTAGAAAAGTACGAGAGACTTCTTCCACTTCCAAACTTCGTCCCGTGTTCTCTGAGAAGGCTTTGCCTCTTCCAGCTGCCCTGGCACTGGTTCCTCAACGCTGAGAGCTTTTTCATTGTTTTGTCCAGCGTTTCCAAGCGAGCAGACGGTCCCTGTTTGTGCTTTGTTGCTTTTGTTGTTCAGTCAGAGTGAGCTTTTGTTGCCGTCTCACTAGAGGGCACTGATGTCTTTCCAAAGAGGAAAAGTTTGGTCTGAAATGTTTGAATGTAAATGATTTCTTCATCTTAGCTGCAAGAGGTGATTTGCCTGTCCGTAATAACTTTCTCCAATCAGTAAATTTAAAACTCAGTCTCCATAGGGTCTGGAAAATATTTAGGAAAACAAATTGTAATACAGGTGGTCTGTCTTGCAGATTTTGGGCGTGCCGTTCCATTCCTGAGCTCAGAACAGGGGAAGGTGTTCCAGTCAGTGTTCAGACGCTTGAGATTGCAGTATATCATCAATGACGTGACATCAGCTGGAATAATTGACAACGATTACCTCATACCCCCCGGTGAGTGGGTGCTTGGCTGATGAAGTTCTGTGTGCCTTTCCCGCCTGTCCTACACCAGAGTCACTGGGAAGATCTCGGTGCATTTCCTGGTCTGATCGCTCATGGGTGATCTCCAGTGTCTGAGCTGTGGCTGAAGATTCAACAGAATTTGAATATTTACATGCATTTAAGTTTTACAGGAACACACGTAGGTGTCTTCAGTATTTTGTTGGTCAGTCAGTTTATTAAAATAGTCTATAATCAATACATAGTAGATTATCAGTAACCCTTGAGCCCCAGACATGCAAAAAACCCTTTTACTTTTAAGAGAACAAAACTTGCTGGGACTCCACTCTTTGCCCAACATTATCTTTCTCAAAAGATCTGGGTGGGTTTTGATAGGATCTGGAATAGTACTTGAAAATGGAAACCAAAAGCACAGGATGCTCTGAATGCTTCTCCCGTCTTCAAAGATGAGTGTAAGTTACTAATAGCTACTTAGGATGTTTTTGGAGGAGACGCAGTATTCACGTATTCTGCTCTTGTCCTTTTCTTTGCATTTGCATTTATAGACAATACATCCTCGCTCTGGATCCTGGTGCTTTTTGAAGCCCATTGAGTGAAACGCCATTTAATGTTGTTATAGGTTACTGCTATGAAGATTAAGTTGTCCCTGCAAAATAAAGTACCCCATTCTCATCTTGCTGCTAAGGTCCGAGTTTACAGATAGGCTTTGTTCTTTGCTTGGAAGCTGTCTGAACGTGGCTGGTGGGAGATGAATAAGACTGGAAATGAGTTATCAAGACGGGCTCTCACTTGACAATGTTTTTCTGATTTGGTTGCTGGTGTCCCTTCTCCATATCTCACTCTATTCAGTGTTCCCTTGTCATGGTTGCATATTAGCACTGAATTTTGCATCTTAACTCTGGCGGGTTTTTTTCCTGGCTTTCATGTACCAGCTCTGATTTTGGTTTCTCATTGTCTGCAGTGGAACTGTCCTTTCATCTGTGTACCGGTGATGTCTGTTTACAGATGTAATTACCAAATGCCAATTAAGACTGCTTTTATGGAGCTCTTCATCTCTCTTATTTATAATTTCTTGACATCGGTGTTCCTGTCATCTGTCCACACCTGTAGGCTGGGGGTCGCTCTGAACTCTTGCCATCTGTTAATATTTAACCTCTCTGAGTTGTGCTGCTGTCTTTTTGTCCAATTAACATTCACTTTTTCATCTTAGAGTGGCTTTTCACTTCATGCCATCATAGATGTCAACACAGCGATGCTAAAATGCCAGGAGAGACTTGTCAGGACATTTCTTTTGAAGCGTGCAAGCCTGATCAAATTGTTCAATGCTTTTTAAACACTTCCCTTGCCATCAAGAAAACGCAGTGAACATTGCTTTACTCAGTGCCTCTTTCTTGCGCTGCCGTACCCTGTTTCTGCCAGCACTAATGGTTTAGTTGCTCTCTGTAGATGGGTGTATCTTTCTCCCATTTGGGAATGTTTGCAGTATGGAGCTGCGTGAAGCCAAGTCGTGGCTCTGTGATGGGGGTCCCTGGGGGAGGGACTGGGCTCCTTTCCTTGCCAGAAATCTGCCAGTCTGGAGTTAACGTGAACCACTCCTGCCGCTGGAATGTACTGGCTTTCCCTGCTCCCACTGCTGGTTTAACTTAGGTCTACAGCAGGTGGAGAAGAGACTGTCTTTGGTGTTAGTTCTGACAAAGTCAGCTCCAAGAAGCTGGGTTTGCCTGTGCTCAAAGCATTCAACCCACAGCTGAAGGAGAAGGAGCATTACAGCCCGCTGCATCCGGCCGGGCTGCGGTTCAGGAATGGCTTGGCCAGTTCTGTTCAGTAGATGGAGCAGTTTTTGACATCAAGCAAGGGATAAAATTCTATATTATGCATAAAAAATCCTGGAAGAACAGATCTCATCTTTGATATTTTATATGCTTAAGTGATGTACAAAGGAAATATAATCTGTCTTACTTAAGATTGATATTGCTACAGATTGTAATCAAAGTGCAAAGACATCTTCATTCTGTAATAAACAGGAAGAAAACTTTGAATGTCCTGTACGGGGACGGGCTGAGAGAGTCGGGGTTGTTCAGCCTGTAGAAGAGAGGGCTTCGAGGGGAGCTTGTAGCGACCTTCCAGTGCCTGAAGGAGCTACAGGAAAGCTGGAGAGGGACTGTTTACAAAGGCTTGGAGTGATAGGACGAGGGGCAATGGGTATAAGCTGGAGAGGGGCAGACTTAGACTGGACATAAAGAGGAGATTCTTCACAATGAGGGTGCGGAGGCCCTGGAACAGGTTGCCCGGGGAAGTGGTGGCTGCCTCATCCCTGGAGGTGTTCAAGGCCAGGTTGGATGGGGCCTTGACCAACCTGATCCAGTGGGAGGTGTCCCTGCCTATGGCAGGGGGGTTGGAATTAGATGATCCTTAGTTTAATGATGGCACAGGAGAACTGTGGTTATGTCCTAGTGAAGTGGCTTTATCAGCATGTGAATAAGATGTTGCAAACCAGAAATTTGCCAGTACTACACTTGATTTCCTTCTCTTAATATTGCTGCTGTTATCCCTTACCAGCACTGTGGTAGGCAGCCTTTTCTTGGTGCTCTTTGGTGGGTGAATTTTCTGCCTATACTCAAACTCAGCAGCCTTCTATCTGTGTGTGTCAGGAGAAGAATGTTTCTTCGGTTGTTACAAGCTTAATTGCAACTCAGAGGCTGATTTTCTTGTGCTTATTGGAAAGGAATGCGTAACTTTTGCAAGGTTCACAAGGTATCAGGGAGCAGAATATTTGCTCTTTGGTAGCTGAACAGTTTGTAAGCTGTGTCACGGCTGAAATAGGCTGTGTCGCTGTGCAGCCGTACGGTGCGACAGGCAGCGTGACGGCAGCGAGTGTGTGGTTGGGACAGGGACAGGAGCTGGTGTCAACCATTGGCTATTGATAAAACACCGGCTTGAAATCGGAGAGAACTGGGAGGGCAGCGCAAGGAGGAGACCTCTGTATGTAATGAAGTACTGGTAGAGTTTTACACTTGGTAGTCCTGGCAATCCGTTGACAGGGGGTTGTAGGCACAAGCTGTGTTCAAATAAAGAACTCCTGTTCGCCATCCTAAAGGAGGCTTCAATAAATCCCGGTGCTGCGCTGTTGGAGATACTATGGGCTGCAGCATCCAGTGTCTGAGGTGAGAGCATCATACCCGAGAGGGTCTACAAACGTGGGAATTGCTGGATGGGTTGCAGTGTAGTGTCACTTTTGAGATGATTCTAGGTGGAATCGTTCTCAAGGAGGTTGCAGTGTAGTGTCACTTTTGAGATGATTCTAGGTGGAATCGTTCTCAAGGAGGTGAAGAAGGAAATCAGGTTGAAGACCTGAAAGAAATGGTGTAATTATTTCTTTTGTATTGTACACCTGGTGTGCAAAGGACCTGCAGGAGAAAGCTGAACTGCTGGGTTGGGAGTTCCCACAGAGTCTGTTCTTGTTTGAATAGAAAAGGTGTAAGAGCCAGAAATTCCTCACGTGTCTGTCTGTGAGTGACGTGGCCGTTGTTCTGTTCTACCTGGTAACTTCTGAACATTTCCTAAGCAGTATTTTCCCTTTTTGTGTTTACAAATTAACAGATGAACTCCAATTGAGATATGATGTATGAAACAGATCTGGACATACAGAAAAAAAGAGAAGATGCTCTATCTCCCCATTTATCTTTTTTTTTTTCCTTCTAGCACATCTCTTTGATGTGCCTGACCTCTGTAGATTTCCTTAATGGATTTTTATACTTTGTGTTGTGTTGGTGAATTCCCATTTTGGTCTTATTGCAGTCTGAATCTCAGCTCTGGAGTCAGGAAGGCAAGGGCTGGGTTTATAGTAATTTTGGCATCTGGGACTTCTGAGGCAATCTCAGCACTACCATCTCTTGTCTCCTCCCTTCTCTCACTCTTATCAGCTACCTGCTTTGTTCTTGTGGTAACAGTGGTTCTCACTGTTCCTATTATCCTGGTCCGTTCCCAGTAGAGTTTGTTCTCATACATGACTTCGCGTATTTGCCCGTTCTCTTGAAGAACTTACACACTGTGCTTTTTGGGTGCCTGTGATCCCTTTTGCGTAACCACCTTACACGCTATTATTTTTTGTTGTGTTTTGCCTCTTGGTTGCAACTGTTAAATTCATGCAGCCGATAAAATCTTTGTGGTGTTCTCAGAAGAAGGTATGATTTATGGTTATTCCTAGCAGGGGATAATTTCTGTTTGTTTTAACCAGATCTGCGATAAGTCACTGCTTCCTTTATCCATTGATTCTGTTTTCTTGTTTAACTCGTGTAGGATTCTGTTGGGGATTCAAACAGCAGCCTCTTCTCCCAGCAGCTTGTTAATGAGCTCTTGGGCTTAACAGAACTTTGTGCACCGAGATGATGTGTTGAGTTACATCACTTCTGGTAGTCGTGATTGCTTGATAAAATGGATGTGGTCCTGAGTTACCCGGTGTTAGGTGTTGATTTTTCTCTGTAGCTGAAGCCTGGAGATGAAAACACGAGTGCATTATCGGAGGGTGGATTTGCAGAGGCCATCCAGTCAATGTCTGCAACCTTATTATTTCAGTGTAATTGTATTTCTGTATTTGATATGTTTATAAACATCCCCATTCCCAGATCCAGAGACAACCCTAAGCTTGCTCTTTTTTTTTTTTAATTTCAGCGTGGCTGTGCTCTATTTACAAACAGCAGTGGTTGACCATGCTCAGAACATATGAAGGCAGTGATATCGGGTAGGTGTGATACAGAGTTTCTTTTATTTCTTTCTTAAATTAGAAACTTTCCTCTCATATAAATTCTGACATGATGAAGTGTTGGGGTTTACATTAAGAAAAGCTGGGGAAGTGCACTTTGGTGTTAAACTCTGCTGTTGTCTGAGGAGCTGTCTGCTCCCTTGGGCTGGCTCTATCTATCCTTGAAACAACAGAGCTCCAGAGAACTTGCATGATGCCACCAGAGGTAAAGGCTGGGAAGGGAAGTTCTCTGTTTGCTGTGATGTTGGTTAATGCTTTTCACCAGTACATTGCATTGAAATATGTGTTAAGGCTGTGGAAGAGTAACTTACAGTGAATGGATAACGAGAACGACTTTAGGAGAGCACGGCAGGTGGAGAAGCCTTTTCTGTGCTGCTTCCTCCTCCCTGGGCTGGGAGGGCAGGAGGCTGTGGGGTGGTTTAACTCGCTGTATTGCAGGAGAAGGCAGTTTGTTGTTTGGGGTTTTTTTTATGCAGGGATAACTGCACGCTAACCTCTGTTCCTCCCTTCCCATCCCAACCTCCCAGACCCAGCAGCCCTTGGCATCCCGTGACCTGTTCATTCCATCCATTCTCCTTGCAGATCCTTTCCCCCACCTGGTCTTTGTTTGATGTGATAGGATGTGATTTACGTTCACTGCCGGCATCTCCGGCTTCCCCAGGCAGCACATCCTTCTCCAATACCAAGGCAGGGGAGTGTCCGAAATCCACATTTTTTATATAGAATCATAGAATAGTTTGGGTTGGAAGAGACCTCAAAGATCATCGAGTTCCAACCCCCCTGCCATGGGTAGGGACATCCACTGGATCAGACTGCCCAAGGCCCATCCAACCTGGCCTTGAACACTCCAGGAGTTCTTTTGGTTCTTTTTTGGAGCAGCTTACGCTTATCTCCAATGTCCCATGGCAGTGGCTTCCATGGTTTAATTGCATCTTATGCAGGAAATATTTCTTGAATTGCTTCCTTTTGAAATTATAATGTAGTAGTGTGAAAAAGTCCCCCAGACTGACTTTGGTCTGAAGAATGGCCAAGATCTTTAAGAAGCTGTTCTTTCTGTCAATAGCAGTGCTTTAGAAAATTGTAGAGGTAAGGCATGTAATTGTGAATCTCATGATTTCAGCTCCTAAAGATCCGTTGAGTGGTCATAGCTTGTTTCTGCTCCTGTTATTTTATTGGGAAGACTTTTCTTGCAATGCTGCCGTTGATGTTATCTCACAGTAGATGATTGTACATCGTACGTTACCTTCTAGCGTGTGTGGGAACAACAGTTAATAGGGAAGTATTACCACAGTCATCACAATTCTGACACAAGAGAAGACCATGGAATTGCTGATTTTTGATGTCTCTTGGTAGCTCAGTGTCACACACCGAGGCTGTTTTAGTTGTTGGTCATCAGATGTCTGTGCTTCTGAAAAAGAGAACTCCTGTACCAAACTGAAGTGAAGATGATGCGATAGGACTAGTAGTAATGGGTTTAAACTATAACAGGGTAGTTTAGACTAGGTATAAGACAGAAGCTTTTTACAGTGAGGGTGGTGAAACACTGGCACAGGTTGTCCAGAGAGGTGGAAGATGGTCAAGTTCAGGTTGGGGCCCTGAGGAGCCTGATGCAGTTGAAGATGTCCCTGCTCACTGCAGAGTGGTTGGACCAGATGACCTTTAAAGGTCCCTTGCAACTGAAACTATTCTAAGGTGGGTATCCCACCAGTTTTAAAATGACCAACTTTCATGTCCAGCTACAGTGCTGATGTTTTCGGTGACTCTTGGAATGAGCAGAGTGTTTTCCCATGTTTTTCTTGTCTGTTGTGCTCTTTTGCAGTATGGGATTTTTAATTTTTTTTAAGACAGCTAAAACTGAAAATCTCAGGCAGAGAAAGTTTTACTCAACCGTAGTCGTGTGTTGGCCCAGATCTCATTCTGGTGTTCGTTGCTAAGGTCTTTCGTTACCAGCAATGGCCAGAGGTGGGCAAGATGTGGTGTTTCTTCTCAATATCTCTTGGCTACTGACTGCAGTAGTTTACAAACCGAATAGTTCGAGGCAGCATGCAGGTCACTGTTTGTTTAATGATGAATTGTCTTTGAGCGTGGTGTTCTCTGGAGTTGTGTGGGCAGGAGGTGTGGGATGCGTGGAGCCCTTCCCTGGAGTTGTGTGCAGCTCAGCTGTGCTGTCCTGTCACTGGGCTGCACCACTGAGGAGATGGATGTCACTGGAATTCCTGAGATCACTTCTCTGCCTCCTGCTGTGAGCTGTGGGGCCACCCTGCAGTGAGGTGCCCGTGGTTCGTAACTTGTCCCTTAGAGGGCAAGACCTGCAACTGTTCCTGTATGTTAAAGCCAATATTTTGGACGTTGGCTGAATGAAAAGAATTAAGGTTTTCAAACTATCCTTTTATCCAGATCTGCTGCTCTTCCTCTCACACCTACTGCCCTGATCAGGGTCTTGAAACATTTTTTCTTTTAGAGATCAGGAGGCGGGATGGGAGCAGCAACCTCGTTCTGGTTTGCTGAAGGAAGGCTCCGTTTTCACGTCCCACCTGGGCACAGCGTAACTGCACTGGCATTTTCTAGAGCTGCCCACATGGCAGTGTGTGATGTGCTTTGCTCTTTTGATAACTTTAGAATCATAGAATTGTAGAATCGTAGAACCACAGACTGGTTTGGGTTGGAAGAGTCCTTCAAGTCCATCCAGTTCCACCCCTGCCATGGGCAGGGACACCTCCCAGTGGATCAGGGGCTCCAAACCCCATCCAACCTGGCCTTGAACACCTCCAGGGATGGGGCAGCCACCACTGCTCTGGGCAACCTGGGCCAAAGCCTCCCCACCCTCACATTGAAGAAAGAGAGGAGAAGAAAATATTTCTCTTCAACTTTATGTAGTTTACATTGAAAAAGGGTAAACGTTTTATTCGCTGTTCAGAACTGGAGCATTTTTCAGTGTAGTACTGGAGTTTGAGGCTTTGAGCTGTAGCTGCTCAAGGTTTGCTTCTGCTGAAGTGGATTCACTTTTTAATTAAACGTTTGCTCTGTGGCAGATCTTTTGAGTCCATGAGTGGAATACTTTTGGCTTTGACAGTTTGCTTAACAACAAAATAAAACGAGACTGTTCCCTAAGCACATGGCAGGCGAGTGTAATGGGTGTAGCTGGAAGTTCTGCATCTTCTGAGGCTGCTCAAGGAGTTGGGCGAGGGGAAATACTAATGTCAGTTTGAACGTGAGTGCTAATGTTTGTGAAATTAATTACTAATTAAATAGGAACAAATCTGCTATCACCACTACTGAATTTAGGTCGGCTCCACCACCAGTTCAGTGTGAAGATAAGGGAAAAGCACATGGGAGGTTCTTGGACTGGATTTGGTTCGCAAGATTAACTTATCTGCTTAACTTATTCCTAAAATACTTAATCTTCCAGGATTGTTTTTTACAGAAATGGGGGGAAAAGCCCACAGACTGAGTTTCTTCATAAAAGTTACAGCCTCAGGTTCATGTGATGTGTGTGCAGTAATAAGATAGCAGATGCTGTGTTTCCTCTTGCTTATCTCGCTCAAAGCGTATCGATTGATATTGCAGGTCGGTAATTTAACTTGTATGGGATTGCCTTTCATTGTGATTTACACTACTTACTGTAAATGTTTGTCCTCAGTGTCACTTGGAAGACTTTCTGGCAGTGGTTGCTTATCTGGTTAATGATGTAATCATGGCTAAAGTTAAGTGAGTGAGGTACCTCTGGAAAACTGGGCCTGATTTTACTTATGCTGGCTCTGCAAGATTTCTCTATGTGTTGAAGCAATGCTGGCAGCTGCTGGGTGAGACAAGTTCGTGTTGGTGTAGGGTGACAGAATCGAGAGGCGTGAGGTACTTCATGATTGCTGTGGGTGAACTTTTTTTAGACAAGTTGCATAAACAGCTGCTTAAGAAATCTTCCGTAATGTCTCTGTGGAGCTGCCGTTCTGCCGAATCATAGAATCACAGAATGGTTTGAGTTAGAAGGGACCTTAAAGATCATCTAATTCCAACCTCCCTGCCATGGGCAGGGACACATCCCACTGGATCAGGGGCTCCAAGGCCCATCCAATCTGGTCTTGAACCCCTCCAGGGATGGGGCAGCCACTACTTCCCTGGGGAACCTGTTCCAGTGTCTCACCACCCACATAGTGAAGAAATTCTTCCTTATGTCCAATCTAAATCTGCCCTTCTCCAGTTTATTCCCATTGCTCCTCGTCCTATCGCCACAAGCCTTTCTGAATAGCCCCTCTCTAAGGCAGTCTAAGCTCTGCTCGGGGAAGAGTCAGTGGTGCGGTCAAAACAGTTTTACTCGGCTCTGTTCATCCTTTCCTCGTTGAAGTACCATGCAAAGCTGTTGAAGTGTTCTTAAGGTGCAATTTGTTTTGTAGGCCTGAAGAAATAAGTGAAGAGACACTGGAAGAAAACAGCATGCGATGTGGTCGGGTGCTTGAGGAGGATGGTGAAGTAAGTACAGTGTGTGGTGAAGTCTCTGCGTGGCTGTTGTCTGGGACAGGTTAAGGACTTACAGACCGTTTAGGTCTTAATTGTCAAGCTGCATGCGAAAGATGTAATGGAGACCTTAAAGAAATGATTTTGTTCTCCCTAGAAGGATGAAAACGTTTGCTGTCTGTGCAGTGAAGAAGGCATTAGTGTTGTAACTGTGCTCTTGTGCTGCGAGCAAGCCCCTGTTTGGAAAAAAAATTAGTGTGTGAAAGGAGGGACCATAGCCATGACTTATCATTTGAGACTCGTAAAATACATGCAGTTCAAATACAGCTTTTATCACTGACGTATCTTTCTTTCTAACTGAAATAGGAAGTTTTCTAGATAAATGTACAATGGCCACAGCCAGAACCCCTGTGTGTCCCCTGTGTGTCCACGTGTCTTTATGAATTTTATCAAAAAAGATGGAACAGGTTGGAACAGGTCCGGAGGAGGCTACAAAGATGATTGGAGTGCTGGAGCACTTCCCATCCGAGGACAGGCTGAGAGAGTTGGGCCTGTTCAGCCTGGAGAAGAGACGGCTCAGAAGAGACCTTATGGTGACCTTCCGGTACCCGAAGAGGCTACGAGAAAGCTGGAGCGGGACTATTCATAAAGGCTTGTGGGGATAGTATGAGGGGGAACGGGTATAAACTGGAGAGGGGCAGATTTAGACTGGACGTTAGGAAGAATTTCTTCTGGAACAGGTTACCCAGGGAGGCTGTGACTGCCCCATCGCTGGAAGTGTTCAAGGCCAGGTTGGATGGGGCGTTGGGCAGCCTGATCCAGTGAGAGGTGTCCCTGCCCATGATAGGGGGTTGGAACTGAGTGATCTTTAAGGTCCCTTCCAATGCAAACTGTTCTACTATTGTATGATTCTATGGAAAAACAGGAACTGTGAATTTTTCCCCACTGCAGTCGCTTACTATAAGGATGTTGTACTCCAGGGAATGCTTTAAGCATGGATGGGAGGGATGTGTAGTTAAGTGCTACTCAGAAATAAAGCAGTGACCGGGATGTACAAGTTCTGGAGCCACGTGTGTTAAATGTATTAGTGTGTTTGGAAGGCAGATGGTGCTGAGCTTGTCTTGGTCTGCAAACACTTGCTTCTAAAGTAAGTTTCAATCAGGTGTTTGCAAGTGTCTTTGAATCCTCCATACATCTCTGTAGCTGTGAATCCCATTCCCAGTCTGATTTACCGGAGAAGCAACACGTTCCATTCATTTTGTAG
The DNA here is from genome assembly GCF_017976375.1 of Cuculus canorus. Lineage (NCBI taxonomy): Eukaryota > Metazoa > Chordata > Aves > Cuculiformes > Cuculidae > Cuculus > Cuculus canorus. The sequence goes on along the minus strand of NC_071426.1, from coordinate 5,297,403 downwards.
CCAATACTCAGGCTGGTTAGTTTGATTTTTTTTTTCTCTTGTGTCCTTCAGTTCGCCTGGAGCTGGTCTGGGTTCAACTTTGGCTTTGACCTCCTCGTTATTTATACAAATCAGTGCATCGTTTTCAAACGGAATACACTGGATGAGCCGAGCAGTGGCTTAGTCAGTCTGCAGCCCATGAGAAACGTGGCCTTCAGGTAAACAGCGGCCAACAAGGCAGACCCTGTGGTGTGTTTTAAAATGTCTTATCCAAACTACAGCTTTCCATCTGTGCTTGTGTTAAATTTTATTGCCACCAAGTTAGTTACATTTGAAAATGTTCTCCTTGGGAGAAACTGGGGCTGGAAAAACTAAGTTCTGGGAGACTGAGTAATTGAACTGTTGTTCTATCCCTAGGTTAAGTCTGGCCTGCTTTGATGACGATGGGACAAAGATTTTCAAGAGAACAACAGGATATCAGATCCTAAGTTTTGGGAACGATGAGGTATGTTTGTGGATTTTTGAGCTCTTGAACTTGAAGCATGAAAAACTTGAAGCATGAGGCATGAAAACATGCAGAGAAATCAACAATGCCTTTGAAGAGGAGGTCTTGTTATTGCTTATGTGGAATTCCAGTCGTTCCTTCTATAGGTAGTGGAAGATAAGCTAATTTGTGGAGTGTAACTAGAGTGAGATAGTGTGGATTTCCTAAGTGTTGATAGCAATGAAATTCATCCCCATGGTGCTGTGGAAGCTGCTGCCAGCGTAAGGTTTTGCTGGACGGCTGCTTGCTTTCCCAGACTTCTACGCTGCTGAGATTACTCTGGATAATATGTCCATCACGCTCCTGCTTGTTTAGAGCAAAGCTGAAGTTTGTTGGGAGACTGTCTTGTAAGCTGAGGAGTTAAAAGCATGCCTGATGTTCAAGGGTGTGTTTATCGCTCTGTTAAATGAATAAAACAAAGCCCTGGAGGAGTGGAGTTAAGCGAGTGAGCCCATTGCCACCCATCTGTGACAAGGGGATTTAGTAACGATTGTGAAGGACTTGATCATCAAGTTTCTGAAATCCTAATCCGCAGTGATACAGAGATACTGAGCACATAGGAAGCCTTTCCTTGTTAATGCCAACCTTACTGCAGGGAAAACGTTCAGTTTTCCTGCTCCAAACCAGTCCCTATAGAGTAAAACCGAAACATTCCTCCCAACAAGCTGTAATTTGCTTTAAAGCAGAGACTGTCCTGGTCGGCTAAAGCTCCTGAAACTGAGAGTGGCGGAAAAGTCTCCCTTTGTGGCCAGTTGTTTTCTCAGCCACCTCTTGGGGTTCTGCTGTCTTTGCTGCAGAAGGGTTGGCAGCACTGACTGATCAGAGTTAATAATATAAAATATCTGCTTCAGGTGAATTACTGTCTAGTTTGTGGGTTTTTATCTTCTGCTTTATAATACGTATCATTAAAATTTTCAGAACGACCGTTAGCGCCACTCTCGTGTGTTTTAATGTTCTTCCCTTTACGGGGCTTCCTTTACAGGAGCAGGTAGTGATAAATTTCCTCGAGGAAGAGAGACGCCCCTTCTTCCCGCTCTACATCAGCTGCAACTTCCAGTACACTACGCCGGAGGGAGGCACCACCAGATAATGCGGAAAACTGACACCTCTTCAGTGGAACAGGGGAGCCCTTCCACACTTCAACAAGAGAAAAGAGCCATACAGCAGCAGCTCTCAGCTAGGATTCTGTGGAATGCTGACCACAGACACGAGCCAAATCCCAGTTTTTTAAACTTTTTGTGACTTATTTTAACTTTTATGTTGGGAATCTATCCCGTTTTAGCTCAGGAATTTGTGACCTTTCAGTGCCTTTGGAGCTGTAGGTGTTAACACACTTCTAACATCAGTTAAGCAGCCTCAAAAGATCCAAGGGAAGAGCCCCGACCAAGGCATTCCTTTTCAGCTGGTTTGGCGAGTGGGCCGAGCGTGCACTGTATTTATTCTTTGTCCGAGTCAGGTTTTATGTTCGTCCGTCTAAATTTGAATTCTTACAGCAGGACATTTGAATTAAAATTTAGAATTCTGCCTCTTTAGTAGGCTAATTTTTTCATGTTGTTATAAAAATAAAGTCAATTGTACTTTACCATTTTTACTTTTATTTTATGTAAAAATGTGTTTGGCAAGATGGGAAAATGTGGCACCTTGTCAATAGATGAGTGGAATGCTCACCAGCGTCTGTCCTTTTCCACCACAAACAGCTTTTTCTATCGGATTTGCCAGTGAATGCACTTCTCTGTTATCTTGTGTTGCATCATACTTCTTTGGAAGCAGAAGTATTTTAAGGCACTGAACTTAGTAATTACAGAATCACAGAATCACCAGGTTGGAAAGGACCCACTGGATCATCGAGTCCAACCATTCCTAACACTCCCTAAACCATGTCCCTCAGCACTTCATCCACCCGTTCCTTAAACACCTCCAGGGAAGGCGACTCAACCCCCTCCCTGGGCAGCCTCTGCCAGTGCCCAATGACTCTTTCTGTGAAGAATTTTTTTTCTGATATCCAACCTGAACCTCCCCTGGCGGAGCTTCAGGCCATTCCCTCTTGTCCTGTCCCTTGTCACTTGGGAGAAGAGCCCAGCTCCCTCCTCTCCACAACCTCCTTTCAGGTAGTTGTAGAGAGTAATAAGGTCTCCCCTCAGCCTCCTCTTCTCCAGGCTAAACAACCCCAGCTCTCTCAGCCGCTCCTCGTCAGACGTTCTCCAGCCCCTCACCAGCTTTGTTGCTCTTCTCTGGACACGCTCCAGAGCCTCAACATCCTTCTCGTGGTGAGGGGCCCAGAACTGAACACAGTATTCGAGGTGCGGTCTCACCAGTGCCGAGTACAGAGGGAGAATAACCCCCCTGGACCTGCTGGTGACCCCATTTCTGATCCAAGCCAAGATGCCGTTGGCCTTCTTGGCCCCCTGGGCACACTGCTGGCTCATGTTCAGTCGCTGTCAACCATCACCCCCAGGTCCTTCTCCTCCGTGCAGCTCTCCAGCCACTCTTCCCCCAGTCTGTAGCACTGCACAGGGTTGTTGTGCCCCAAGTGCAGGACCCGGCATTTGGCCTTGTTGAACCTCATGCCATTGGCCTCGGCCCAGCGGTCCAGCCTGTTCAGATCCCTTTGCAGAGCCTCCCTACCCTCCAGCAGATCCACACTTCCTCCCAGCTTAGTGTCATCTGCAAACACCCGGTTCTCTTGCATGTGCTTCATGATAGCACTCAACATTACCTGTTCCATGACTTTCCCTGGCACTGAGGTGAGACTGACAGGCCTGGAGTTCCCCGGATCCTCTCTGCAACCCTTCTTGTAGATGGGCACAGCATCAGCCGCCTCCAGTCCAGTGGAACTTCCCCAGTCAGCCAGGACCTCTGGAAGATGATGGATAGGGGTTTGGAAAGGACATCCGCCAGCTCCTTCAATACTCTTGGGTGGATCCCATCCGGCCCCATAGACGTGTGGGCGTCTAGCTGGGCAAGCAAGTCTCTAACCGCCTCCTCTTGGATCACGGGAGCCTCAATCTGCCCCTCTCACTCTTGGATTTGTAAACAGAAGGAACAACTTTCTTTGCTATTAAAGACTGAGGCGAAGAAGGCATTAAGTACCTCAGCCTTGTCCTTATCCCCTGTCACTGTTATTCCTTCTGCATCCAATAGAGACTGGATATTCTCCCTCGTCCTCCTTTTCCTGTTAATGTACTTAGATACTTAAGAAGCAGTTTTACTTCTTGTTAACTGAAATACCAAAGAGGTACAGTAAAATACCTGGGTTTTATGTAAGGTTAGAGTTGAAATCTGAGCTTTGGTGGTGGGTTGAGCTGTCCCAAGGCTCCTGCTTTGTGCCAGAGGCTTAGCATCTCCTTCTGAGGTCCAGATCCTGCTCTGCCCTGGCACCCTGCTGGCTCCCAGCCCTCCCACTGCCCTCACGTGCTGTGTGCAAACGCAGCCCCGCGCCCATCTGTCCTCGCTGCTGGGGAGCTGCCACCCTCAGTGCAACGAGGACGGGGGATGTGGAGTGAGAGCTGGCTTGAAACTCATCTTGGTGGTTTTTTCCAGACATTAATGACCCCTCCCCATGGTGTCCGGGTTTTCCCGGTCCCCGCTGTGCCCTCCCAGCTATGAAGGGGCTCTTGGTGCCAAGAAACAAATCCCTTTCCAGCTTTGGTCCTGCTTCCCAGTGGCCGCGTTCAGGTGCGTGAGATGGGGCAGCGGGGCGGGTGCTCTTCCTAAGGGATTGCTAAGGAGAGAAGCACAGAAACCCAAACACATCACAACTAACCCCAGAAAATGGGGAGCTGGGTTTTTTTTTCATCTCTTTTATTTGTCATTGACTCGGAGCAGCAATTGTGGCGAAGGGAGGTGAGAGGTACACCACCACACTGAGGAAACCGGGAGGAGAAGTACAAAAATAAGGAAGCCTCTCTATAATATAATAGCAGTCAGTTACTAAAAATAAATATTGTAAACACGAAATAACAACATCAGGTGAATCTACAGTCTCTTGTTCCTGTTAGCAGCCCCACAGTCTTTGGCTTTATTGATGTCCCCCTGTCCCACACAGAGCCATCGCCTGCACTGAGATGCGTTTTCTTTGCTTCGAGTCAGAAAGACGTCAGACTGGTTAGAGATGTCAACAAGATCCATAACTGGACTCTCATCCTCCACATCGCGTTGTGACCAGGAATTTTCACCCTCTCTCCTCCGACAGAGAGCCTGGACACGGCTGGATCGCCTGCGGAGAGGCCGTGCAGCAGAGGCACTGAGCTGCCTCGGAGCTGCTTCCAGCCCAGAGATCTGTGCGTCTCGGACCCTCCTCACACGTCTTGGGTGGTGGAATGTGATGCTTCTCCCTACATGTCCCTCAACCCCAGGGAGGGAAGAGGCAAATTCCTTTTGCAAGGCTCAATAATTTGCTACTTGTGTGTGTGCAGTAACAATAAAATCCTGTCGCGAGTGCCACGAAGGAGAGAATCACCAGGGAGATGTCAGAGCCTCTGGCACAGCAGCCGACCCCATGGAAGACCCTGTTCTCCTGCTGCCCATGTGGCCGGAGAATGTGCCAGCACACCACCAGGAGTGCAAAGAAAATGCATCCTCATGGGAAAAACCAAGTGAGACAAAAGCCATCCTGAATGCACAAAGCAGTGCTTCTGACTGGAGGAGAGACAGATCGAGCAAGTCAAGCTGATCGGTCTTGTCCATCCCTCCCTACGTAGAACAGATCTGATCTTCCCTTCATATTAATTGTTACGATTTCACCTTCCCTTCTCATTTTAAACACGTTCACAGACTGTCCCAGGGCACTGTGCTCATGTAGGTTACAGTCCCACCAGAGTGACAATCGGACTGTGCAGCAAATGCTACTCATCCTCTTTGAAGAGGAGCACAAATGTCTCTTCATCTTTAATAAAACCCTTTCTCACAGCCAGGGCCAAGGGCATCCCTGCAGCCACGCCATAATGATGGGGTCTTGAAACGCTCCGAGTGTTGCTGTTTACCTGGAAACACTTCAGCCCCTGCTTGATTCTGAGACAAAGTGAGGGGGAAGCAAAGGTTCTCAAGCATTATGAGAGCCTGGGTGGTATCCAGGTGGGATTCCATCGGACCAAGCCCAGCCCAAAACCCTCCCTGACCTCACAGAATGCTTCAGTCTGTATCCTTGAGCTCCAGCACGTCTCCCTCGCCTCGTTAGCCCCACAGAGCCGATACTGGCCCAGCCCAGGCACTGTGGGGCAGACCAAGAAGCTCTAGCTCCAGGGGAGGAGCTGCACGGTCTTCCCTTTCTCTGTTCCAGGAGAGGAGACAGCGCTCGGCTGTTCCCCACCACCCTCTGAGGGTAGAGTCAATCCTTCCCACCGCTGCGAGGCTACAGCCCCAGTCTGTGCTGCGGAGAGGCACGGGCAGCGAGGTTACCCCGCTCCACTCGTCCCCGCTAACCGGGTACTGAACCACCCGCATCTTCTCACCCTTTCAGTCACCCACTCCAACAATTTGCTGCACGGGAGCCGGAATCAGCTGCCCACAGTCTCACTCTTTTCCACTCTCCTCCCAAACTAAAGCTGTATAAAATTTACCTCACTAACCGATGAAAACACTACGTGTTCCAGGAGGCGCCCAACTGGATAAGAGTTTAAAAATACAGCCGCTAATCACAGATTCATGGGATGATTTGGGTTGGAAGGGATCTCAAAGCCCATCCAGTCCCACCCCTGCCATGGGCAGGGACACCTCCCACTGGATCAGGGGCTCCAAGCCCCATCCAGCCTGGCCTGGAACCCCTCCAGGGATGGAGCAGCCACCACTGCTCTGGGCAACCTGGGCCAGGGCCTCCCCACTCTCACAGCAAAACATTCCTTCCTCAGATGTCATCTCAATCGCCCCTCTTGCAGCTGAAAACCACTCCCCTCATCCTATCACTAATGCAACTTTCTGCACGGTGCGGCAGCTAAAAACATTTCTGGTTCAGTTTGTCAGCAGGCAAAAGGCTGCTCTCAGGAATAAACACACGACTGCTTGGGACCGTGGCAGAGGAGTTTGGGATCATCTTTCCAAAATTTATTTAACACCTTCTAAAACTTTTCACTGAACTTGGTTTCTTACATTGTTTCTATACACAGTCAGATTTGCTTTGTTATAATTGTCTTGAGGCTTATATAAAAATAAGCATTTAAAATGCCCGAAGAGTGATTTTTGCTTTAAAATTGTGCTACTGCACGTGACCCCCAAGACAGCAGAGAGACTCCTGGGAATGAGGGTACCCCAAGCAGTGTAAAAATATACATCAAAATAGACAAAAACTCTGTCCTCCAACGTGAAGGTCTGCTCCTGGGAATTATTAATTATTATAGTTGTACAGAATCGGAACTTCATTCTCTTCTGCTAAATATTTACAGCCCCTCCCATGTGCCTCCGCCCGCTCCAGCATTGCTGCAGCTTTGTCCTAAGGCGTCTTAATTCTAAGGCAAGAATTAATCACTGCTTTTCCCTGGGACACACAAAATGATGCTATGGGCACCCACGGCCCCAGGAGCGCTTGCCGACAGCCCTGAGGATGCCAAAGGGCCATGGAGTGACATCAGCTATTGCTGCTTACTTGATGGAAGGAGTTGGGATTGGTTTTGCCAGCGTCTCGCTGCGAATCACGCACCCCAGCGGTGCTCGAGCCGCGGTTTGCTGTCCCGGGACAATGCGAGGGGGCCCGACGTTATTTTACCCCGTGCTGCCACAGGGAACAGCGGCGCCTTCCAGAGCGATGAGGGCAGCGGGACAAAAGAAAAACCTCTCCTCAGGTCCTCCCAGCCTAATCCTGAAAGCTTCGCTGCTGCAGGGCCCGACTGCTCCCCGCGCTGCGCATCCCTGCCTTCTTAGTTTCCCTTTTGTCCTGGTGATGAATTCAGAATGCCCATCCTCAGGAATATGGGTGTCTCTCTCTCCAATCTACCCTAAAAAGAATTTAAATTAAAAAAATACCACGAGAGAAAAAGAAAATAAGTTCTCTATACCATTCTTCAGGGACATCGCAAGGTGAAGCCAAAACTAAGCAATATAACCCCCAGACTATGTACATACAAAGACATCAGATCTCTTGAAACATAAATATACAGTGTGTAAATCCAGGTGTCACCTAAAAGGTTGAAGACGCAGAACTATTTCACAGACAAAAAGCAAACCAAACTCACCGCGCCAAGCACAGACACACGGCCACGACGTGCGGATCTGCAGGGAAGAGAGCGACCCGGCCGGGTGGTGGTTCCTGTATCCGCACATGCACCTGGGAAGGGTGCCAGTGGTTTTCAGAGGTGCAACACAACCATACGGACATGCCACGTGACTACACTCTAGGGTGCAGGTGAGGTGAGAGGTCGGGAAATGGGATTAGACCCCGAGTCCCCAATTATTTCCAGGCACGTGCTCTGCTGGCGCCGTTAAAGGGGCGCCTCTAACTCGGAGCCAGCAGGTTCTTTAATATTGCTCACCAACAGAGATACCTGGTATCTCCCAGTGCAGACCCGGAACACGCCGGTTGGAATTCTGCACCCTGTGCTTGAAAAGTTACCATGACTTTCATGGAAATAATACAGCCTTGATCAGGGTAAAAGACTAACGGAGGTCTTTAGCCCAATCTTGGAGAGGTTTGCTTTCTACAGCATGGACACGCTACGACAGGCATAAATAGGTACCGGTTACTGTAAAGTGACAATGCAGTGTCTTAATTATTCCAGCATTACCCTTTCTGCTGTTTGGGAAGGTGGGAGAGTGGTTAGGAGATGTGGGGAGGAGAGCTGGTGTTTGATGGAGGCTGCAAGTGGAACAGGTCCAGCTCTAACTGGGAATGTAGGCAGACAGCCAAAAGACGCTTTGAGCTTTACTCGACACGCGGTTTTATGGCATGCAATGAAACTCCTACGACAGCTCTTTCTATAAAGTACACAGCATCTCCAGTCCCACTGGTGGTATCTCACGGGAACAAGTAAAGCCGAGAGTCTGCTTGCAAGGGGAGGCCTCGTATGTGTGTGTGTGCGGAGGGAGGGACCGGGGGTGGGGGGGGAAACGTCCTGTTCTGCTGAAACCAAGCTCTTCGGCAAACCTCCTTCCTCCTATCGCTGGCCAGCCTCCCGGATCCGGCAGGCCACCGCCGTGATGAGCGCTGCGCCCTTGCCGCTGCCATCTTCCGACTGGAGGAAGGTCACCTCGCACTTTGGAGACAACTGCTTCACTGTTTTGTGCATGACGGCGGAGAAGCTGCAGGGCACAGCGTGGGAAAGAAGAGCTGCTGGTGTAACTTGCCCTGGGCTGCAGGTGCCAACAGGGAACAACCCCCTGCACACACACCTGCAGAGCTGCCCCCAACAGCAGCTCCAGCAGGACTACAGACAATGGAGAAAGGTGGATGGATGGAGAGAGAGCTGCCAGGCTGGAGGCATCGGCAAGCACAGGCCTGCACGCTCCAGCTTCATGCTTAGGAATATGATTTAGCACTCGACAGGTACAACTGGGTTGATGATCTCAAAGGTTTTTTCCAACCAAACAATTCTATGATTTCCTGATGCTCTCAGACCACAACCTCCTCTGCAAGGCCCAGGGGCTGCCTGTAAGGTGTCCTGTCCAGGTCCTGGAGAAACGTTGTGGCAAAAGACTATATCAGGAACAGACAAGGATGAAAAGGAAGTTAAAGCTGTTCGAGGGGACTGCACGATCACGAAAAGGGGCAAAGAGCCTTTTGGGGGCTGTGGGGAAACTTGGCGAACTGTCCTTAATACTTTACAAGCGCTGAAGGCGGAGTCAAAAGTCGCCGCTGCCGCTGTGCGCGCCACAGCCCCCCCCAATCCCCCGGCTGAACCTCATCGCACCACGAGTCGTACGAGTGCTTTCTTTGGGGTGAGCCAGAATTACCCAATGAAAGGAATGACTGGGAAAGTTTGTACCGGCGTCTGCGAGCTCTTAAATCCGACTGTAAAAAGGGGGAATGCGTCTGAGGACATAAACGGCCCCGTTGCGCCGCAGGCACCCGATGTTCACCCATCAGAGGGCGGAAGTGCAATGACACAGGAACCGGAAGTGCCCACAGTAGCGGCTGCGCTGATCAAGTGCGGGGCGGCCCGAGCTGTCGGGCTGGCGAGGAATCAGAGGAGGAAGAAGGTGCCACGAAAATGCTGTAACAACCAAGGACTGCTACCTGTTAAACAATTGCAGATGACACTAAGCTGGGAGGAAGTGTGGATCTGCTGGAGGGTAGGGAGGCTCTGCAAAGGGATCTGAACAGGCTGGACCGCTGGGCCGAGGCCAATGGCATGAGGTTCAACAAGGCCAAATGCCGGGTCCTGCACTTGGGGCACAACAACCCTGTGCAGCTACAGACTGGGGGAAGAGTGGCTGGAGAGCTGCACGGAGGAGAAGGACCTGGGGGTGATGGTTGACAGCGACTGACCATGAGCCAGCAGTGTGCCCAGGGGGCCAAGAAGGCCAACGGCATCTTGGCTTGGATCAGAAATGGGGTCACCAGCAGGTCCAGGGAGGGGATTCTCCCTCTGTACTCGGCGCTGGTGAGACCGCACCTCGAATACTGTGTTCAGTTCTCGGCCCCTCACCACGAGAAGGATGTTGAGGCTCTGGAGCGTGTCCAGAGAAGAACAACAAAGCTGGTGAGGGGCTGGAGAACAAGTCTGACGAGGAGCGGCTGAGAGAGCTGGGGTTGTTTAGCCTGGAGAAGAGGAGGCTGAGGGGAGACCTTATTACTCTCTACGACTACCTGAAAGGAGGTTGTGGAGAGGAGGGAGCTGGGCTCTTCTCCCAAGTGACAAGGGACAGGACAAGAGGGAATGGCCTGAAGCTCCGCCAGGGGAGGTTCAGGTTGGATATCAGAAAAAAAATTCTTCACAGAAAGAGTCATTGGGCACTGGCAGAGGCTGCCCAGGGAGGGGGTTGAGTCGCCTTCCCTGGAGGTGTTTAAGGAACGGGTGGATGAAGTGCTGAGGGACATGGTTTAGGGAGTGTTAGGAATGGTTGGACTCGATGATCCAGTGGGTCCTTTCCAACCTGGTGATTCTGTGAATTGATACAAACATTATCTTATATGTGCATATTGTAAGTGTTGTATGTGTTCGGTACCGTGTATAGTTTAAATATTCATACCATCGTGCTATTCTTATTGACTGGTCGTAAACAATATTGTATGGGTATATTAAGCCAGCTCTCAAAAGAGTGGTTCTGTGTGTGTATGCGTGTGTGTGTTTAAAGCGCTTTAAACAGTTGTAAGATTTGCAAATTGGGTTTTGGTTATAGGAGCTTGAGCCTCTGTTTGTTTCGATTAATCTTAAAAATGCAACTCTGAGACCTTTCAATCTCAAACGTCCACTAAGCCAGCAAACAGGTAGATTTACCTGGGACCTTTGAAGTGAAAGGCTGCAGAGAACACAATTTCAAACTGAAAAAAAAAAAATATACAAAAAGAACGTAGACAATAGAAAAAGAAAATGGAAAAAAACCCAGCCCTATAGCTGTGTGTGAGTTTCCCCACCACCCTATTCCCCCCACAGCCCTGTGGCTGTGTGTGAGGTTTCCCCCCCCCCCATTCCTCCCCGCCCTTATTCCTGATATGTGAAGGTTTTTTGTTTTGTTTCAGCTTGGCAGTCCTTATCTTTCTCTAGGGGAGTAACAATTTATGAAGAACACTCTGCATTCCAGTGTCCGTTATAAGAACCGTTTGATGAACTGGCACTGCAGACACTGAGGGATATGCTGAGAGATAAAGGACTTGTTGTTGCACCTGAAAAAGTACAAAGGTTGGCTCTGTGGAAGTATTTGGGCTGGCGCATTTCTGATGCCCAAATCCCACCACAGAAAATCGAACTGACGACCAGTTTACGTGCTGTTAAAGATGTTCAAACGTTGTTAGGGAATATTCAATGGGTCCACCGTTGTGTGGACATTTCCAACTCTGATATTGCTCCCTTGACTGTGTTGTTGCACAGTGCTGACACAGCCTCCAAAACTGAGCTTACTGCAGATCAAAGGACTCTTTTACAAAAAATCAGTTGTCGCTTACAAAATATCTTGGTCATCTTGGAAGATCCTGAATTTACCGATATCGCTTTTGGTTTGTAGCAATAGTGAATCCCCGTATGCAGTCATCTGTCAATGGCAAAACAAAAGAGGGGAATCTGGGAAGGACAGAGACCTGAATGACCCTGCCATTGCCAGTAGTAAGAGAACTGATAAAGATGAATCATTCTGGGTATTGGAATGGGTGTTTCTGGGTGTGCAGCCAAAAACGAGCATTCAAACCAGACCCGAAGCTGTGGCAGAGTTAGTACGAAAAGGCAGATCTCGAATTATTGAGATCAGTGGTCAAGAACCTGCAGACACTAGCATTCCAGTTAATGCTGTAGACCTAGAGTGGTGGTTACGAAATGTAATACCACTATTCAGGAAGCCCTATTAGGATTTGAAGGACAAATACATTTGCAGCAGCCGCAAGGGAAAAAAGTGGCAGATATTGTCACGAAATCAGTGGCTGGAGAGAACGAAAGTCAGTATGCAACCACCGGTGGATGGCCTTACTGTATATACTGAGGCCGGAAAACGACTGCATGGTGCTGTTTGTGTATGGCACGAACGTGCTGAATGGCACAAGCATATTTTGGAGGGACAGCCCCAAGATTCTTTACAGACCTTAGAATTAACTGCTGTTGGTTGGGCCCTGTTGAATTGGCTAACCACCCCTCTTAATGTTGTAACGGACTCGTATGTAGCAGGAGTAGTCCCAAGATTAGAGGATGCTCTTCTAAGACAACTAACCCAAGATTAGGAGCATTGTTTGTGCAATTACGCTCCACGCTTCAACCACGCACAGAGCCTTGTTATGTTGTTATTCATGTGCGAAGTCATCAACTTGACGCAGGACTAGGAAGGGGTAATCAGGTAGCAGATAGCTTCGTTAGTCCAGCTCAGCATATGCCCCCTATGGATAAATTTTGTCTAGCAAGACAGAGTCACGACCAATTTCACCAGAATGCCAAAGGATTAAAACGACAGTATGGCTTAACAGAGAATGAAGCCCGTAGTATTGTACAAGCCTGTCCAAGATGTGGAAATCACGGTCCAGGAATAGGGATCGGAGTTAACCCTAAAGGACTAAAGTCCTCAGAGCTTTGGCAAAGGGATGTCACTCACATTGGGGAATTTGGAAGACTAAAATATGTTCACGTGACAATCGATACCTTTTCAAAATTTGTATGGGCAACCGCATTACCTGGTGAGAAAGCACAACATGTGTGTAAACACCTGTGTGTAAAAACATGTGTGTTGTCCTGCTTTGCTGTAATGGGGGTGCCTGAGACCATAAAAACAGATAATGGGCCTGCCTATACTAGTCAAAAGACGAGGGTCTTTTTGTCCAAGTGGGGAGTACAACATATCACAGGAATCCCGCACTCTCCCACTGGGCAGGCTTTAGTGGAGCGAACTCATCAAGTGTTGAAAGATTATTTACAAAGACAAAAAGACACTGAAATGGACGTGCAAATGAGATTGAATAAGGTTTTGTTCACATTAAACTATTTGTGTTTAATGAGTGATAGAGAAGAGCCACCGGTGATAATACATCATCAAAGTATAAGGTTGAATGAAAAGACAATTATCGCCAGCTTTCGAGTATTATATAGAGATCCAGTAACAGGAATATGGAAAGGACCTGTTGCTGTAATATTTAATGGTCGAGGATATATGTGTGTTTCCACAGAAGGTGGTCCTAGGTGGATACCAGCAAAAAGCATTCGACCCTATCTACAGACATCATCAGAATGTGATCAACGGCCTACACAAGAAGATCCTGCACAGGAATGAATGAAGAAAGCTGTAATTGTGGGAATTGTGATCCTTGGGTGTTGCATAATTGCGGTGACCGTGATAATAATCAGTGGCCCTGTAATACGGACTATTAAGGATCAAAATTGGAAGAAAGTAAAAGAAAACTGTAGGCATTCTTGTAAATGGAAACGGTATCAAAAATGAGGCAGTTTGGCTGTGTTTAGTATGTTTAAAACTAGTCATTGCAGTCAACCACCTAGCATTGTTTGATCTGCGACAAAATGTATGGGTTACTCTTGTACAAGTCTTGAACATTACTAGTTTTGTGCCAGTTTGGCGACCCCAAGCTTACCATTTGTGACTTGTCTTATAGGAGTTCCCATAAAAAAAAAAATAAAAAAATTTTTTTTTTTTTAACTTTAATCAAACAATGCAAGAGTTGAAGTCACAGTTTAACATCACTAGTAACCTACCCTTTCGATGGGAAAACAAGAGCGAAGCATTCGATAAATATGATAATTGGGATAACAAACTTCCAATTGGATCCGAACCACAAGAACTTCAACTTGTGGATTCATTGAATGCTACGTATTGTTTTTTGGTTTTTTTTTTTTTTGTTTTTATAGGTTTAGCATCGTGGTCTGAGGTATAGAAGGAAACAAGACTAGCGGACCAAGCAGCACCAACAATAATTAATCCCATGGGTACAGCAGTGATTGGGAGCGGAAACGGTGCAACATTACAATACGAAATAAAACTCACTCCGCTCCTGGCACTGCATTACCAAGACGATTACCACCAGGATACCTTTCGATCTGTGGTAATCGAGCGTGGGCAGGCATGCCCTCTAACCCGAAGGGTGGACCACGTACCCTTGGTCAGCCCAGTTTGGGCGTTCCATATCATCCTCCAAATCAAACTCATCCCACAAGGTGGAAAAGAGACCTGAATTATGGAATTCTTGGGAAAGATTTTTGCATTTCTTTTGCTATCAAGAGTCGCAGCCATAAAAGCGCATAAAAACTTAGAAGAATTATTTTGTTGGGTAGTGAAGCAAGCCAACATGACAAGTCGAATTTTGTCTGAACTGGCTGCAGCAATAAATTTTTCTTCTTTTTTTTTGTTATTGGCGCATGGTCATGGCTGTGATGATTTTGACCTAGGTCTCTCCTTTTTTTCTTTTCTTTGATTTGAATGGATTATCCAACTGGTTCGGATTGACTGGTTGGCTTAGGAGCGTATTAATGTTGTTGATAGTTATACTTGTAGAAATAGTTCTTTTCAGTTGTGTAAGGTTATGTCTAAGACAAATGCTATCACGAATAACAAATGAACCCTGGCTTGTTCAAAACAAAAAGGGGGAATTGTGGAAGAATGGCTCATGATTTAATAGCAGTGAACAATCCAGGGTTTGCTGTCTGTAGCTAGGCCTGACCTTGAGATAAGATAAAAGGGAGTAGAATACAAGAATGTGGAATCCAGCACGGGAAAGTCCTGAAGAGTTGTGATGAGAACTTTGTATCTGCCCCTTTTGCGTGCTCAAGAGCGTCTGGCCAGTTGCGTGACAGCATAAGGCGCGTGAACAGCGGGACATAACCAATTAGGATTTGTTTTGTTAGCGCGTGCACTATTGGGATAAGTCTATAAGAAGTGTAAGGTGCATGAATAAAGGAGAACAATCATACTCATATTGAGACTCCATCGTTACTCCGGGTCCGCCTCCCACTCCAACAGCCACCAAAGAGCCCAGGAGCCCTCTAGCGATGGCACAGCCACTGTCACAGCAGTCAAGAGAATTATAGAACCATTTCAGTTTGAAGGGACCTCAAAGCCCATCCAGTTCCACCCACTGGATGATGCAGACACTGGATCCGGGGCTCCAAGGCCCATCCAACCTGGCCTTGAACACCTCCAGGGACAGGGCAGCCACGACTTCTCTGGCCAACCAGAAATGCACCAACGTGCATTTCCAGTGGTCTTGCTGGAACAGGTTGCCTGGAGAGATTGTGGAGTCTCTATCCTTGGAGGTCTTCAAAATTATTGGGCAACTGGCTCTAGGTGGCCCTGCTTGAGCAGGGGTATCGGACCCAATGAACTCCAGAGGTCCATTCCAACCTCAACTAGTCCATGCCTCTGTAATTCCATATGCAACTGGACAGGAAGAAGGTGGGCGATTTATGCAGGTGTAGTGACACTGGCTGGAAGACCACTCTGGATTTCTTTATTGTATTTCCCCTCTTTCTGGTCTTGCAGCTGCCCCGGGAGAAGGAGGCCCTGCAGACACAGATGTTTGGGCTGCCAGCTACCAAGGACAAGAGGTGGGCACGTAGAGTCCAGCATCTGGGGAGGAACAGCCCCTGCACCAGGACAGGTTGGGGATGACCTGGAAAGCAGCTATCAGTACTGCCCATTCCAAGGCAGAGTCGCCCGTCCCGGCTGTTCCGAGGCCGGTGTTATCGGTGCCGGCTGTTCCAAGGTGGGGGTCACCAATACTAGCAGTCCCCAAGCTGTGCTTAACAGTAACAGCCTCTCCAAGGTGCCATTAGCAGTACCGGCCGTTTCGAGGCGGCGGTTACCGTCACGCGTCATTCCGAGGCGGCAGTTACCTGTCCCGGCCGTTCCGAAGCAGACGCTGCCGGTGCCGGTGCAAGTAGCGGGCGCTGCCGAGGCACAGCCGCCGGTTCCGGCCGGAGCTCCCGGTCCCCGGGCCCGTTCCGGGGCGATGGGGGGGCTGATCAGCCGTGTGCTGTGGGGCACAAGGCGAGGGAGGAAGCGGGAGCGCAGCGAGAGAGACGACAGCGACGACGGCAGAGGGCAGCACAGCCGGTGCGGGCAGGGAAGGGGCGGTGTGGGGAGCGGCGCCGGGGCAGAAGGGGCGCTGCAGGGTCGGGTGGGCGCAGGGGAGCGGAGAGAAGGGGCGAGGGGGCGCTGCGGGGCCGGGGAAGCGGTGCGGTGGGAGGAGGGGCGTGCGGGGCCGGCAGCGGCAGCGAAGGAGCGGTGGAGGGTCGCTGGGTGTGGGGAGAAGGGGAGTGCGGGGCCGGGGGACGATGCGGGGAGAAGGGGCGAGAAGCCGGGGGGGAAGGGGCGAGAAGCGGGGGGGGAAGGGGCGAGAAGTGGGGGGGGAAGGGGCGAGAAGTGGGGGGAGAAGGGGCGAGAAGTGGGGGGGGAAGGGGCGGAGCGGTTTGCGGCAACGACCGCGCCGTGCGGGGCGAGGAGAGGGAGACGCGGGGGAGCGGGGTCGGACCGCGCGGGGAGAAGAGGCGAGGAGCGAGGAAGGAGTGAGGAAGTGCAGAGAAGGCTGGGAAAGGGGCGGTGCGGGCAGCGGGAGGCGGGGAGAAGAGGCGGGGAGCGGAGAAGGGGGGGGGAGAGGGGAGAAGAGGCGAGAAGAGGGGAGAAGGGGCGAGGAGGGGAGAAGGGGCGAGGAGGGGAGAAGGGGCGAGGAGAGGGGAGAAGAGGCGAGGAGGGGAGAAGGGGCGAGGAGAGGGGAGAAGAGGCGAGGAGGGGAGAAGGGGCGAGGAGGGGAGAAGGGGCGAGGAGGGGAGAAGGGGCGAGGAGAGGGGAGAAGAGGCGAGGAGGGGAGAAGGGGCGAGGAGAGGGGAGAAGGGGCGAGGAGGGGAGAAGGGGCGAGGAGAGGGGAGAAGGGGCGAGGAGGGGAGAAGGGGCGAGGAGGGGAGAAGAGGCGAGGAGAGGGGAGAAGGGGCGAGGAGGGGAGAAGGGGCGAGGAGGGGAGAAGGGGCGAGGAGAGGGGAGAAGGGGCGAGGAGGGGAGAAGGGGCGAGGAGAGGGGAGAAGGGGCGAGGAGGGGAGAAGGGGCGAGGAGGGGAGAAGAGGCGAGGAGAGGGGAGAAGAGGCGAGGAGGGGAGAAGAGGCGAGGAGAGGAGAGAAGAGGCGAGGAGGGGAGAAGGGGCGAGGAGGGGAGAAGAGGCGAGGAGAGGGGAGAAGAGGCGAGGAGGGGAGAAGGGGCGAGGAGAGGGGAGAAGGGGCGAGGAGAGGGGAGAAGGGGCGAGGAGGGGAGAAGAGGCGAGGAGGGGAGAAGGGGCGAGGAGAGGGGAGAAGAGGCGAGGAGAGGGGAGAAGAGGCGAGGAGGAGAGGAGAAGAGGCGAGGAGAGGGGAGAAGGGGCGAGGAGAGGGGAGAAGGGGCGAGGAGGGGAGAAGAGGCGAGGAGGGGAGAAGAGGCGAGGAGAGGGGAGAAGAGGCGAGGAGGGGAGAAGGGGCGAGGAGAGGGGAGAAGGGGCGAGGAGGGGAGAAGAGGCGAGGAGGGGAGAAGGGGCGAGGAGAGGGGAGAAGAGTCGAGGAGAGGGGAGAAGAGGCGAGGAGGAGAGGGGAGAAGGGGCGAGGAGAGGGGAGAAGGGGCGAGGAGAGGGGAGAAGGGGCGAGGAGAGGGGAGAAGAGTCGAGGAGAGGGGAGAGGAGTCGAGGAGTGGGGAAGGGGAGAAGAGGCGGGGAGCGGAGAAGAGGCTGGAGGTGGGGAAGGGGCGGTGCGGTGGAAGGGGGCGGTGCGGGGAGCGGGAGGCGGTGAGAAGGGGCGGTGAGAAGGGGCGGTGAGAGGGGAAGGCGAGAGGGGAAGGCGAGAGGGGAAGGCGCGAGGGGAAGGCGCGAGGGAGGCGCGAAGCTTTGAGGAGGGGGGGGCGGGGTAGTGCGGGGTGAGGAGCGGCCGTGGGAGGCGGGTGAGGGGGTCTGTGCGGTGGGGAGGAGGTGAGCTGAGGGGAGGGAGGAGGGGGAGAGCGGGGAGGAAGGATGAGAGGGGAGGAGGGGGAGGGGGGGTGAGGGGAGAGGAGGGGAGAGGGGGGTAAGGGGGTGAGGGGAGGTGAGGGGGTAGGAGGGGAGAGGGGGGTAAGGGGGTGAGGGGAGGTGAGGGGGTAGGAGGGGGCGGGGTAGTGCGGGGCGAGGAGCGGCCGTGGGATGCGGGGGGGGGGGCGTGCAGTGTGGGGGAAGGGGGGGGGGGGCTGTGCGGGTAGGGGGGTGAGACAGAGATGCGGGGCTTGGGGGGGGTCGTGCAGGGCGAGGGGTGGTGCGGTGGGAAGGGGCGGTGCGGACTCGGAGCAGGGAATGAGGGGAATGGGGGGAAGGAGCTGGGGGGGGACACACACACCAGAGCCCACATGAACAGGAGCCGCGGTGGAAGGGTCTGGGGGGGCGGGGGGGGAGGTTGTTGGGGCTGTTGTTCCTCAGCAGCAGCAAACGAGGTGTGTGTGGGGGGGTGGTATGGGGAGAACCCTCTGCCCGGCGCTTGGTCCAGAGGGTGGGTTCCAAACCAGAGAGGAGTGAAGGAGTGATCCCTGTCTGCCTGTTTGTGTAGGAAAAGGTTTAAAAGGACCTCCGAGTACATTTATGAGGAGCTGTTTCTGAGTGGCAATGGCAGCGACATCAAAATCCGTGCCCTGGGAAAAGAGTGGAACCTGCACAAGGTGTATCTGTGCCAGGTGAGCAGCTGCCGTCGCGCTTGCCAGAGAAATTGCGGTTTTAATAAAAGGTTGTCCAGTAAATCACAGAATCACAGAGTGGTTTGGGTTGGAAGGGACCTCAAAGCCCATCCAGTCCCACCCCACTGCCATGGGCAGGGACACCTCCCACTGGATCAGGGGCTCCAAGCCCCATCCAGCCTGGCCTGGAACCCCTCCAGGGATGGGGCAGCCACCACCGCTTTGGGCAACCTGGGCCAGGGCCTCCCCACCCTCAGAGGGAAACATTTCTTCCTCAGATGTCATCTCAATCTCCCCTCTTGCAGCCAAAAATTGCTCCCCCTTGTCCTGTCCCTGCACTCCCTGATCAAGAACCTCTCCTCAGCTTTCCTGGAGTCCCTTTCCATACTGGAAGCTGCTCTAAGGTCTCCCCAGAGCCTTCTCTTCTCCAGGCTGAATAACCCCAGCTCTCCCAGTCTGCCCTCCTACTTGAGATTTTTCCTTTTTTCTCTTTTTTGTTTTACATTTCTGATGCAGTTAAACATCACGTTTTCAATAGTAATGTTAGGAAGCATAGCTGTAACTTTGTGTTTGAAAAGCCCTCACTTCTGTCTTTTGCCATTTAAATTTTTAATCTATTGATCTTAACCTTGGCACATCCTTTGCAAACAGTCCTTTGGTGTCCTGAGAACGCGTTCTTGTTTGCTAAGCAAATGGCTGAGTCTCTAGTCTTGTTAATATTATTGCAGAGCCCAGAAAGCATTTCCAGAGTGAATTGGTAAAGCACATAGTGACCCAGGGCACTTTCACTGTCCGATGGAACTCGAGTGTAGGAACCTTAGGTCTCTGTATTTTTTACGCAGCCTTTGTCTTTGAATGAAGGCTCTCTTGCTGTTTTATTGCACAGAAGCTCTGAAAAGGAATGAATCTTAGTGCTCCTCTGCAAAAAAATGGTGCTGTTTCCACAGGTGTTTTATTTTGGGCTTGTGAGAGGGTGAAGTTCTCTGTGTTACTTTCTGTGTTTTGGGAGCAAAGAGGTGCTGCTATCTTGAGTCATGTGACAGGAGCAGGGAGAAGCCACACCTTTGTCTTGAAATATCTGATTCCATTATGCTGTTGGTTGTAAAGTGGGAGCCTGAGCCTGGAAGAATCCATTTGAAGCAAGAAGAGTAAAAGGTCATCCAGTTCCATCCCCTGCCCAAGGACACCTCCCACTGGATCAGGGGCTCCAAGCCCCATCCAACCTGGCCTTGAACCCCTCCAGGGATGGGGCAGTCACAGCTTCCCTGGGCAACATGTTCCAGTGTCTAACCACTCTCACGGTGAAGAAATTCTTCCTAATGTCCAGTCTAAATCTGCCCCTCTCCAGTTTATACCCGTTCCCCGTCATCCTGTCACCACAAGCCTTTATGAATAGTCCCTCTCCAGTTTTCTTGTAGCCCCTTCATGTACTGGAAGGTCGCTATAAGATCTCCTCGGAGCCTTCTCTTCTCGAGGCTGAACAACCCCAACTCTCTCAGCCTGTCTCTCTCAGCCTCTCCTCATATGGGAGGTGCTCCAGCCCTCAGATCATCTTTGTAGCCTCCTCTGGACCCGTTCCAACAGCTCCATCTCCTTCTTACGTTGAGGATTCCAGAACTGGACACAATTCTCCAGATGAGGTCTCACAAGAGAGGAATAGAGGGACAGAATCCCCTCCCTCGCCCTGCTGGCCACGCTGCTTTGGATGCAGCCCAGGCCACGGTTGGTTTCTGGGCTGCGAGCGCACGTTGCCGGCTCATGTTGATCTTCTTATTGACCGGCGCCCCAAGTCCTTCTCTGCAGGGCAGCTCTCAGTCACATCATCTCCCATCGTGTACTGAGATGAGGGATTGCCCTGACCCCGGTGTAGGACCTTGCACTTGGCCTTGTTGAACCTCTTGAGGTTCTCACAGCCCCCACTTCTCCAGCCTGTCCAGGTCCCTCTGGATGACATCCCATCCTTCCGGTGTGGCAACTGCCCCACTCAGCTTGATGTCGTCTGCAAACCTGCTGAGGGTGCACTCAATCTCGGTGTCTATATCATTGATAAGGATATTAAACAGCACCAGTCCCAGTATGGACCCCTGAGGGACACCACTTGTCAGGGATCTCCATCTGGACTTTGAGCCACTGACCACTACTCTCTGAATACGACCATGCAACCAGTTTCTTATCCACTGTACCATCCACCCATCAAATCCCTATCCCTCCAATTTAGAGAGAAGGATGTTATGGGGACTGTGTCAAAGGCTTTACTGAAGTCCGGATAGATCACATCCATCGATTTATCAGTGCTGTGATTCCAGTGCCGGTACAGAAATTACCTGGGAACTGTCATTGCTCTCCTGTAGGAAAAAGCGTTTTATTTTGCGGGTGTTGGAACCTGTTAAAGATCACAACAAGAGGGCAGGGAGGTCATTTGGCTGTAGCCAAGGACTGACCCACGGCCGCCTCTGGCTAGGGCTAAGGGTAGGTTGGAGCAGGTGGGTGCGGCTGCATTTCTCCTCCGCCCCATTGACCCTCTGCAGGGAACGGAGGATGGCAGCGGGCTAGGTGCTCAGACCGAGGGTGCACAGCATCCTAGGGGGGCTGGTGCCGCTTCAGCCCTGGCTGTGCCTGGCGATGGTGTTTTTAGTCATCGTCGTTGCGATTCTGTTGTTGGAATCATAGAATCACGGAATGGTTTAGGTTGGAAGGGACCTCAAAGCCCATCCAGTTCTACCCCCTGCCATGGGCAGGGACACCTCCAGCTGGATCAGGGGCTCCAAGCCCTATCTAACCTGGCCTGGAACACTTCCAGGGATGGGGCAGCCACCACTGCTCTGGGCAACCTGGGCCAGTGGCTCACTAACCTCATTGTGAAGAATTTCTTCCTAATGTTTAGTCTAAATCTTCTCCCTTCCAATTTAAAGCCATTTTCTCTCCTTCTGTTGTTCTATGCCCTTGTAAAAAGTCCCTCCCCAGCTTTCCTGGAGCCCCTTTCAGTCCTGGAAGCTGCTCTAGAGTCTCCTCAGAGCCTTCTCCTCTCTGCCTGAGTAACTCCAACTCTCTCAGCCAGTCCTCATAGCAGAGGTGCTCCAGCCCTCTGATCATCTTTGTAGCCTCCTCTGGACCCATTCCGACAGTTCCATCTCCTTCTTACATTGGGGGTTCCAGAACTGGACACAGGGCTCCAGGTGGGGCCTCACAAGAGAGGAGCAGAGGGGCAGAATCCCCTCCCTTGACCTGTTCGACTTGTTGCTACGTCTCGAGTTGGTGAAGCTTGTCCTGAAAACTTAGTGTGGGTTGATGACTAAAACTGAGTATTAAATCACTTTTGAACAGAATTTGAAAGTTGGGAATTGGTTTTGGCGAGGCCTGATTGTACCAGTGATGGTCTTGTGAGGTGGAATTTTGTGGCGGAGTTACCGATCATGTCCGTCAGATTTGTATCTCAATTCATGCTCTGTCATTGGAACTCTGTTGCTGTAGGTAAAATGCTTCTGTAGGTTAAAAATAACACTCCATGAAATGAGGACTTCTCTGCCTTGTTGAACAGACTGTCTCAGTCGGAATGTTGGTGTCCCTCGTCTCTCCAGTGACTGTGTGTAGTTTGGTAAATGACAGGAAGGTGCTGCTCTCTCTGTTCATGGCAGATGCGAGAAGGCGAGGATTGCCTTTTTATGATGCTGTTTACTAAAATGGCAAATACTTATGAAAATGAGGAGTTACAAAGCCAAGGAGCCTCACAGGGACTGGTGAGAGGAATAAGATCCTGTTTCTGAGTAGTGTGTTGTGTGTCATCACAGAGAGGGGATCTGCTGAAGGTATAGGAATGGCTACGTAATGGAATTGAAGTTGGATTTGATGTTGTTTGCTGCCCCGAGTTGCAGTGCTGTGTTAAGAGTCAGGGAATGTAGGGCTGTACAATTAGACTATGCAATTAGACTTAACTGTTTTGATCTCTCGGGTAACCTTCAGTAAGCGATGGCATCTCACAAGCGGCACATCTGCTGCTGGGAAGGAACAGCAGGAATCCCGGTAGCACCATGTATTTCACTTCATTTGGATGGAACCCTACCAGATCCTAATTTCATATGCCTTACACATTCTAACAAAAGATGTATTTACATAAGGGGTGTATGTGTGCGTGTCCTTACTGTGAGACCACAGCCTTGTACATCAATTTGTGTATCTTGCATGCTGCCTGGCTTGGGTTTTTTTTTTGATCCAGACTGGTATTCCCTCCTGCCTGCAGGATTTGTTGTCACCAGTAACACTAAAGACTTAATTCCTGGATGAAATATATCCCCGTTGGTGGTGTGGTTTGTAGGAAAAGAGCTTCTGTGGCTTTTCTGGCCCTTGAAAGCTCTTTCTTTACTCTGATCACACACATGGAGCCCAAATTTTCTATACACGTTTTTAATTTCGGAAATAGAGCAACTGTAATTCACCCTTTCTCAAGTGCGTCAGAATGTTTTAGCTTGTGAAATGTTCCCTTAATACATTTTGTTCTGCTTAAAGGTAAATATGAACAATTTTTCCTGCCATGTGCTGCTTTTGACAGTTTTAATTTGAATGAAATATCTTAATTGAGTTCTTTTTCTCTCCTCTTCTCTCATATAGTCAGGGTACTTTTCCAGTATGTTCAGTGGACATTGGAGGGAATCCAGCATGGACACCATTGAGTTGGAAATTTCTGATGAAAACATTGATGCAGAAGGTAAGTGGGAACCTTTTCTTTTAACATAAACTCTGAAGGTAGAGTTTAAGTTGAACCTGACAAAAAGTAACTTGGAAAAAGTACGTATATAAGAATAATTTACAAAGTAGTAAATAAGAACCTTGAGAGATTGAGTTCTGTGCTTAGAGTTCTCTTCCTCCATAACGTTCAGGGTACTTTTCTGCCATGACTTACTGAAGGTTACCCAAGAGATCACACCAGTAAAGTCTAATTACACAGTCTGATTGCACAGTCTAATTGCACAGTCCCACATTCCCTGCCCTCTTAGCTCGGCACTGCAACTCAGGGCAGCAAACTACATCAAATACAATTTTGATTTGATTACATAGATTTTCCCCTACCTTCGCAGTCCCCGTAACTACAATGACACACAAAACGCTACTCAGAACCAGGACCTTGTTCCTCTCGGAAGTTTTCAGCTTAACGTGGGTCACCACTAGAGCTGAATTTGTTTTTGTACCTCGGAGCTGGGAAGCGCAGCTGAAAAGCAACAACTCGTCCTATTGTTTCAGCATCGAGGCTGGAGATCCATGTACGCTGCTCTTGCGAGAGCCACGTGTTAGATTGTGAATCACGCCTTCACCGGGCTGGTCTTGAAAAGCCTCCAAGTGGAAAGCTGGTGGGGCACTGCTGTGAGCTGGCAGGAGGTTTTGCCATGGTTCCAAGCCTCACTGAGTGGAAACGTACTGTTTTTCAGAAGAGTTACAGAGACTTTTGTACAATCATAGTGCTATCTCAGCATGATGCCAGGGGTCAACCACAGAGAAGGAGGATGAGGTTTAGTTTCTTTTTATGTGATTTTACCGCTCTCCATGTTGCACCATGGCGTGACTGGTGGCTGTTTTAAGCTGAATATTTAGTTTAAGTAGTGAAAAGGACTGTATGTTATTGGATAAGGCCATATCTTGTGCTTTGTGTTGGGGTTTGTGCTTGGGCTGGTAAGTACTGGCCTTTTATTTGGAGCAAATAAGATTATAGAGAATGTCTGCTTGGTTATATTGAAGGTTTCTTTTAGATCTCCGTGCTCAATGTCATGTTTCTGTTCAACACTTGTACTCTTTTCAGCTCTCCACGTGGCTTTCAGCTCACTCTACCAGGACGATGTTTCAATAAACCCGGAAAAAGTGGTTGCGATTTTAGCAGCAGCCTCCATGCTGCAGTTGGTAAGTAATCAATGGGCAACATTCTTGTGCTTTCTTCTCAGATGAAGACAGCAGTTCATAACGTACTCACACACGGTTACTTTTCACCCAGAGAAATAAATCATCTTTTCAGGCTAAGTGGGAGGAACCCCAAGCGTGATGCAGTGGGTTTATTAAAAAATGCGATCCTGAGGTTCAGCTGTAATCATAGAATCATGGAATGGTTTGGGTTGGAAGGGACCTCAAAGCCCATCCAGTTCCACCACCTGCCATGGGCAGGAACACCTCCCACTGGATCAGGGGCTCCAAGCCCCATCCAACCTGGCCTGGAACCCCTCCAGGGATGGGGTAACCTAGGCCAGGGCCTCCGCACCCTCATCGTGAAGAATTTCCTCTTTATATCCAGGCTAAATCTGTCCCTCTGCAATTTAAACCCATTCCCCCTTATGCTATCACCCCAGGCCGTTGTAAAAAATCCGTCGCAGCTTTCCCACAGCCCCTTCCAGTACTGGAAGCTGCTCTGAGGTGTCCCGGGAGCCTTCTATTCTCCAGGCTGAATAACCCCAGCTCTCTCAGCCTGTCCTCATCACAGAGGTACTCCAGCCCTTGGGTCATGATCGTGGCCTCCTCTAGACCCATTCCAACTGATCCATGTCCTTCTTATATTTGGGACTCCAGAACTGGACACAATTTGACCTCATTTCTAGAAGCAGATTACAATATGTTGTACCAGCTCCTGTGTTCTACTCTGAAGGTGTTCACTAGGCTTTTCTTTCACGTGGTATATTCTAAAGATAAATTGTTGTTTTGAGGAGAGCTGATGTGACTATTCTGAACGGCGTAGCCCAGGGCACTGCAGCGTGTGGGACTGGGGGAGTTGTTCAGGAGTGAAAACTTGTGTGAACTGCACAATATTTGACACCTCCTGTTGGGAAGTGCAAACTTTGAATATTTGTGTTTTTTTTTCTCACCACAGGACAACTTAATGGAGCAATGTGCTGAGATAATGAAGGAAACCATTAATGCAGAAACTGTCTGTGATTACTATAATTCAGCGGAGATGTATGGGTTGCCCTTCATGAAGAAAAAGTAGGAATTGCTTTCTCCAGGCTGCATTGTATATTGCTGATTAGCAGTGTGAATTTAAAAATGGACACATAATGCCCAAGTTAACTCTTTTCTTAAAGCTGTGTGGTTTGGGCTCTGCTTGTCCTCAGAAACTTAAAGTTTCTGAGTTTTTGCTGTAGTCAGTTCCTTTAGAGTCGGTGTAGATAGAATCATAGAATCATAGAATCATAGAATCATAGAATCATGGAATCATACAATCATAGAATCATGGAATCATAGAATCATAGAATAGTTTGGGTCGGAAGGGACATCAAAGGTCATCCAGTACCAACCCCGTGCCATGGGCAGGGACATCACACTAGCTCAGGCTGCCCAAGGCCCATCCAACCCGGCCTTGAAGACCTCCAGGGATGGGGCAACCACAACTTCCCTTGGCAACCTGTGCCAGTGTCTCACCACTCTCATGGTGAAGAAATTCCTCCTTAGGTCTAGTCTAAA
The DNA here is from genome assembly GCF_017976375.1 of Cuculus canorus. NCBI lineage: Eukaryota > Metazoa > Chordata > Aves > Cuculiformes > Cuculidae > Cuculus > Cuculus canorus. The sequence goes on along the minus strand of NC_071426.1, from coordinate 5,271,236 downwards.
TCTGCCCCTCTCCAGTTTATACCCATTTTCTCCCTTGTCCTATCACCACAAGCCTTTATGAATAGTCCCTCTCCAGCTTTCTTGTAGCCCCTTCAGGTACTGGAAGGTCGCTATAAGGTGTCCTCGGAGCCTTCTCTTCTCCAGGCTGAACAACCCCAACTCTCTCAGTCTGTCCTCGTATGGGAGGTGCTGCAGCCCTCGGATCATCTTTGTAGCCTCCTCTGGACTCGTTCCTACAGCTCCATCCCCTTTTTACGTTGAAGATTCCAGAACTGGACACAATACTCCAGATGAAGTCTCGCAAGAGGGGAACAAAGGGGCAGAATCCCCTCCCTCGCCCTGCTGGCCACGCTGTTTTTTGATGCAGCCCAGGACACGGTTGGTTTCTGGGCTGCGAACGCACGTTGCCGGCTCATGTTGATCTTCTTATTGACCAGCGCCCCAAGTCCTTCTCTGCAGGGCAGCTCTCAATCACTTCGCCTCTCATCTTGTGCTGAAATTGGGGATTGCCCTGACCCAGGTGCACGACCTTACACTTGGCCTTGTTAAACCTTGTTGGACCTCACGAGGTTAGATGACAGCACATTGACTGGCCCGTGCTGTGCATGAACGAATTACTGAAGTACATTAGTAAAGAGAAGATGTTTGGTCTTCAGCATGACAAAGACATAATATTTGTGATCATTGACTGCTTTATCACCAAGCTGCTTTAATATTCCCATCTTAATCTCAACTTTATCTTAATTAAGAGGGATAATTACACGTTTGGGAGCAGAATGCTGAGGTTGGTGCTCATCGCTTCCTTCTGCTGTGAATTAGTGTGTTCTCAGAGCTTTTGTGGCATTAATAGTACTTTGAATTCAGCTTTCGCTCTACCCTGAGAGGCAATCAATGCAACTTTAAGAGTTACAGAAAATTCTGGAACATTTTATGGTAAACTCCATGTTTTTGAAGTAACTTTTCATATGTTTATGGGTTTGTGTCTCAGGCGTTTTGAAGTCACGCTGCACCTATTGTGCTTTGTGAGCCTGAGCAACTGTTGCAGGACTGATATAAAAGAAAAAATATGAAGATACTAACTCTCTGCATTTTTAATCCAGATGCCTTAAATGGCTCTTGAACAACCTGATTACTCACCCACGAGTTGAAGTCTTCAAAGAAATCAGGTACAGGCATCAGTTAACCCTGGGTAATTCTTCCAGAGTACATGGCTCACTCCAAATCCCCTTCTAGGCTGGTGATGGTTGCTGGTTACCTTACTCCCCTTTTTGGGGTTTGTCTGTGATGTCTCATGGAACTCTTATGGCTTTTCTCCCAGTATAAACCTCATGGAGCAGCTGATCAGCTCTTCCAACCTGCTTGTAATGCAAGTGGAAATTGACGTGTATAGCACTCTCAAAAAGGTACTGAGCAGAGGGGCTGGGGCTCGGGGGGGGGGCGTTGAACTCCTCAGCACAAGCTGGTTTGTAACGCAATGAGAATTTTAGCCTTTTTGGTGTTTACTGAAAGTAAATTAAATAGAGTATGGGAATCTGTGTATGAGTGAATGCGTTATGAAAATGTCTCTTTAAGAATGCAGCTGTTTGAAAACTTCAATTCACTCATGGGAGTTTGTCCGTTTTTCCCAGTGGATGTTCCTTCAACTCGTGCCTTCTTGGAATGGGACTTTGGAACAGCTCTTATCTGAAGCCGATGCCTGGTTTGCCCAGTATCGGAAAGGTAGGATTAATTGCCGTGGCCTTGATTGGGGAACATGTGGGTTAGAAAAGTACGAGAGACTTCTTCCACTTCCAAACTTCGTCCCGTGTTCTCTGAGAAGGCTTTGCCTCTTCCAGCTGCCCTGGCACTGGTTCCTCAACGCTGAGAGCTTTTTCATTGTTTTGTCCAGCGTTTCCAAGCGAGCAGACGGTCCCTGTTTGTGCTTTGTTGCTTTTGTTGTTCAGTCAGAGTGAGCTTTTGTTGCCGTCTCACTAGAGGGCACTGATGTCTTTCCAAAGAGGAAAAGTTTGGTCTGAAATGTTTGAATGTAAATGATTTCTTCATCTTAGCTGCAAGAGGTGATTTGCCTGTCCGTAATAACTTTCTCCAATCAGTAAATTTAAAACTCAGTCTCCATAGGGTCTGGAAAATATTTAGGAAAACAAATTGTAATACAGGTGGTCTGTCTTGCAGATTTTGGGCGTGCCGTTCCATTCCTGAGCTCAGAACAGGGGAAGGTGTTCCAGTCAGTGTTCAGACGCTTGAGATTGCAGTATATCATCAATGACGTGACATCAGCTGGAATAATTGACAACGATTACCTCATACCCCCCGGTGAGTGGGTGCTTGGCTGATGAAGTTCTGTGTGCCTTTCCCGCCTGTCCTACACCAGAGTCACTGGGAAGATCTCGGTGCATTTCCTGGTCTGATCGCTCATGGGTGATCTCCAGTGTCTGAGTTGTGGCTGAAGATTCAACAGAATTTGAATATTTACATGCATTTAAGTTTTACAGGAACACACGTAGGTGTCTTCAGTATTTTGTTGGTCAGTCAGTTTATTAAAATAGTCTATAATCAATACATAGTAGATTATCAGTAACCCTTGAGCCCCAGACATGCAAAAAACCCTTTTACTTTTAAGAGAACAAAACTTGCTGGGACTCCACTCTTTGCCCAACATTATCTTTCTCAAAAGATCTGGGTGGGTTTTGATAGGATCTGGAATAGTACTTGAAAATGGAAACCAAAAGCACAGGATGCTCTGAATGCTTCTCCCGTCTTCAAAGATGAGTGTAAGTTACTAATAGCTACTTAGGATGTTTTTGGAGGAGACGCAGTATTCACGTATTCTGCTCTTGTCCTTTTCTTTGCATTTGCATTTATAGACAATACATCCTCGCTCTGGATCCTGGTGCTTTTTGAAGCCCATTGAGTGAAACGCCATTTAATGTTGTTATAGGTTACTGCTATGAAGATTAAGTTGTCCCTGCAAAATAAAGTGCCCCATTCTCATCTTGCTGCTAAGGTCCGAGTTTACAGATAGGCTTTGTTCTTTGCTTGGAAGCTGTCTGAACGTGGCTGGTGGGAGATGAATAAGACTGGAAATGAGTTATCAAGACGGGCTCTCACTTGACAATGTTTTTCTGCTATCATTCATCTATTTTATTACGTGAGATATCTGTCCTTCTTTCCGTTTCCTTGGATTTTAATTTGTTTTTATTTTCCCCTTCCCAGAGCTGGTTGTGCTGGTTGTAGCACAGCTGGGACTTCTCACTCTATTCAGTGTTCCCTTGTCATGGTTGCATATTAGCACTGAATTTTGCATCTTAACTCTGGCGGGTTTTTTTCCTGGCTTTCATGTACCAGCTCTGATTTTGGTTTCTCATTGTCTGCAGTGGAACTGTCCTTTCATCTGCGTACCGGTGATGTCTGTTTACAGATGTAATTACCAAATGCCAATTAAGACTGCTTTTATGGAGCTCTTCATCTCTCTTATTTATAATTTCTTGACATCGGTGTTCCTGTCATCTGTCCACACCTGTAGGCTGGGGGTCGCTCTGAACTCTTGCCATCTGTTAATATTTAACCTCTCTGAGTTGTGCTGCTGTCTTTTTGTCCAATTAACATTCACTTTTTCATCTTAGAGTGGCTTTTCACTTCATGCCATCATAGATGTCAACACAGCGATGCTAAAATGCCAGGAGAGACTTGTCAGGACATTTCTTTTGAAGCGTGCAAGCCTGATCAAATTGTTCAATGCTTTTTAAACACTTCCCTTGCCATCAAGAAAACGCAGTGAACATTGCTTTACTCAGTGCCTCTTTCTTGCGCTGCCGTACCCTGTTTCTGCCAGCACTAATGGTTTAGTTGCTCTCTGTAGATGGGTGTATCTTTCTCCCATTTGGGAATGTTTGCAGTATGGAGCTGCGTGAAGCCAAGTCGTGGCTCTGTGATGGGGGTCCCTGGGGGAGGGACTGGGCTCCTTTCCTTGCCAGAAATCTGCCAGTCTGGAGTTAACGTGGACCACTCCTGCCGCTGGAATGTACTGGCTTTCCCTGCTCCCACTGCTGGTTTAACTTAGGTCTACAGCAGGTGGAGAAGAGACTGTCTTTGGTGTTAGTTCTGACAAAGTCAGCTCCAAGAAGCTGGGTTTGCCTGTGCTCAAAGCATTCAACCCACAGCTGAAGGAGAAGGAGCATTACAGCCCGCTGCATCCGGCCGGGCTGCGGTTCAGGAATGGCTTGGCCAGTTCTGTTCAGTAGATGGAGCAGTTTTTGACATCAAGCAAGGGATAAAATTCTATATTATGCATAAAAATCCTGGAAGAACAGATCTCATCTTTGATATTTTATATGCTTAAGTGATGTACAAAGGAAATATAATCTGTCTTACTTAAGATTGATATTGCTACAGATTGTAATCAAAGTGCAAAGACATCTTCATTCTGTAATAAACAGGAAGAAAACTTTGAATGTCCTGTACGGGGACGGGCTGAGAGAGTCGGGGTTGTTCAGCCTGTAGAAGAGAGGGCTTCGAGGGGAGCTTGTAGCGACCTTCCAGTGCCTGAAGGAGCTACAGGAAAGCTGGAGAGGGACTGTTTACAAAGGCTTGGAGTGATAGGACGAGGGGCAATGGGTATAAGCTGGAGAGGGGCAGACTTAGACTGGACATAAAGAGGAGATTCTTCACAATGAGGGTGCGGAGGCCCTGGAACAGGTTGCCCGGGGAAGTGGTGGCTGCCTCATCCCTGGAGGTGTTCAAGGCCAGGTTGGATGGGGCCTTGACCAACCTGATCCAGTGGGAGGTGTCCCTGCCTATGGCAGGGGGGTTGGAATTAGATGATCCTTAGTTTAATGATGGCACAGGAGAACTGTGGTTATGTCCTAGTGAAGTGGCTTTATCAGCATGTGAATAAGATGTTGCAAAACAGAAATTTGCCAGTACTACACTTGATTTCCTTCTCTTAATATTGCTGCTGTTATCCCTTACCAGCACTGTGGTAGGCAGCCTTTTCTTGGTGCTCTTTGGTGGGTGAATTTTCTGCCTATACTCAAACTCAGCAGCCTTCTATCTGTGTGTGTCAGGAGAAGAATGTTTCTTCGGTTGTTACAAGCTTAATTGCAACTCAGAGGCTGATTTTCTTGTGCTTATTGGAAAGGAATGCGTAACTTTTGCAAGGTTCACAAGGTATCAGGGAGCAGAGTATTTGCTCTTTGGTAGCTGAACAGTTTGTAAGCTGTGTCACGGCTGAAATAGGCTGTGTCGCTGTGCAGCCGTACGGTGGGACAGGCAGCGTGACGGCAGCGAGTGTGTGGTTGGGACAGGGACAGGAGCTGGTGTCAACCATTGGCTATTGATAAAACACCGGCTTGAAATCGGAGAGAACTGGGAGGGCAGCGCAAGGAGGAGACCTCTGTATGTAATGAAGTACTGGTAGAGTTTTACACTTGGTAGTCCTGGCAATCCGTTGACAGGGGGTTGTAGGCACAAGCTGTGTTCAAATAAAGAGCTCCTGTTCGCCATCCTAAAGGAGGCTTCAATAAATCCCGGTGCTGCGCTGTTGGAGATACTATGGGCTGCAGCATCCAGTGTCTGAGGTGAGAGCATCATACCCGAGAGGGTCTACAAACGTGGGAATTGCTGGATGGGTTGCAGTGTAGTGTCACTTTTGAGATGATTCTAGGTGGAATCGTTCTCAAGGAGGTGAAGAAGGAAATCAGGTTGAAGACCTGAAAGAAATGGTGTAATTATTTCTTTTGTATTGTACACCTGGTGTGCAAAGGACCTGCAGGAGAAAGCTGAACTGCTGGGTTGGGAGTTCCCACAGAGTCTGTTCTTGTTTGAATAGAAAAGGTGTAAGAGCCAGAAATTCCTCACGTGTCTGTCTGTGAGTGACGTGGCCGTTGTTCTGTTCTACCTGGTAACTTCTGAACATTTCCTAAGCAGTATTTTCCCTTTTTGTGTTTACAAATTAACAGATGAACTCCAATTGAGATATGATGTATGAAACAGATCTGGACATACAGAAAAAAAGAGAAGATGCTCTATCTCCCCATTTATCTTTTTTTTTTTCCTTCTAGCACATCTCTTTGATGTGCCTGACCTCTGTAGATTTCCTTAATGGATTTTTATACTTTGTGTTGTGTTGGTGAATTCCCATTTCGGTCTTATTGCAGTCTGAATCTCAGCTCTGGAGTCAGGAAGGCAAGGGCTGGGTTTATAGTAATTTTGGCATCTGGGACTTCTGAGGCAATCTCAGCACTACCATCTCTTGTCTCCTCCCTTCTCTCACTCTTATCAGCTACCTGCTTTGTTCTTGTCGTAACAGTGGTTCTCACTGTTCCTATTATCCTGGTCCGTTCCCAGTAGAGTTTGTTCTCATACATGACTTCGCGTATTTGCCCGTTCTCTTGAAGAACTTACACACTGTGCTTTTTGGGTGCCTGTGATCCCTTTTGCGTAACCACCTTACACGCTATTATTTTTTGTTGTGTTTTGCCTCTTGGTTGCAACTGTTAAATTCATGCAGCCGATAAAATCTTTGTGGTGTTCTCAGAAGAAGGTATGATTTATGGTTATTCCTAGCAGGGGATAATTTCTGTTTGTTTTAACCAGATCTGCGATAAGTCACTGCTTCCTTTATCCATTGATTCTGTTTTCTTGTTTAACTCGTGTAGGATTCTGTTGGGGATTCAAACAGCAGCCTCTTCTCCCAGCAGCTTGTTAATGAGCTCTTGGGCTTAACAGAACTTTGTGCACCGAGATGATGTGTTGAGTTACATCACTTCTGGTAGTCGTGAATGCTTGATAAAATGGATGTGGTCCTGAGTTACCCGGTGTTAGGTGTTGATTTTTCTCTGTAGCTGAAGCCTGGAGATGAAAACACGAGTGCATTATCGGAGGGTGGGTTGCAGAGGCCATCCAGTCAATGTCTGCAACCTTATTATTTCAGTGTAATTGTATTTCTGTATTTGATATGTTTATAAACATCCCCATTCCCAGATCCAGAGACAACCCTAAGCTTGCTCTTTTTTTTTTTTAATTTCAGCGTGGCTGTGCTCTATTTACAAACAGCAGTGGTTGACCATGCTCAGAACATATGAAGGCAGTGATATCGGGTAGGTGTGATACAGAGTTTCTTTTATTTCTTTCTTAAATTAGAAACTTTCCTCTCATATAAATTCTGACATGATGAAGTGTTGGGGTTTACATTAAGAAAAGCTGGGGAAGTGCACTTTGGTGTTAAACTCTGCTGTTGTCTGAGGAGCTGTCTGCTCCCTTGGGCTGGCTCTATCTATCCTTGAAACAACAGAGCTCCAGAGAGCTTGCATGATGCCACCAGAGGTAAAGGCTGGGAAGGGAAGTTCTCTGTTTGCTGTGATGTTGGTTAATGCTTTTCACCAGTACATTGCATTGAAATATGTGTTAAGGCTGTGGAAGAGTAACTTACAGTGAATGGATAACGAGAACGACTTTAGGAGAGCACGGCAGGTGGAGAAGCCTTTTCTGTGCTGCTTCCTCCTCCCTGGGCTGGGAGGGCAGGAGGCTGTGGGGTGGTTTAACTCGCTGTATTGCAGGAGAAGGCAGTTTGTTGTTTGGGGTTTTTTTTATGCAGGGATAACTGCACGCTAACCTCTGTTCCTCCCTTCCCATCCCAACCTCCCAGACCCAGCAGCCCTTGGCATCCCGTGACCTGTTCATTCCATCCATTCTCCTTGCAGATCCTTTCCCCCACCTGGTCTTTGTTTGATGTGATAGGATGTGATTTACGTTCACTGCCGGCATCTCCGGCTTCCCCAGGCAGCACATCCTTCTCCAATACCAAGGCAGGGGAGTGTCCGAAATCCACATTTTTTATATAGAATCATAGAATAGTTTGGGTTGGAAGAGACCTCAAAGATCATCGAGTTCCAACCCCCCTGCCATGGGTAGGGACATCCACTGGATCAGACTGCCCAAGGCCCATCCAACCTGGCCTTGAACACTCCAGGAGTTCTTTTGGTTCTTTTTTGGAGCAGCTTACGCTTATCTCCAATGTCCCATGGCAGTGGCTTCCATGGTTTAATTGCATCTTATGCAGGAAATATTTCTTGAATTGCTTCCTTTTGAAATTATAATGTAGTAGTGTGAAAAAGTCCCCCAGACTGACTTTGGTCTGAAGAATGGCCAAGATCTTTAAGAAGCTGTTCTTTCTGTCAATAGCAGTGCTTTAGAAAATTGTAGAGGTACGGCATGTACTTGTGAATCTCATGATTTCAGCTCCTAAAGATCCGTTGAGTGGTCATAGCTTGTTTCTGCTCCTGTTATTTTATTGGGAAGACTTTTCTTGCAATGCTGCCGTTGATGTTATCTCACAGTAGATGATTGTACATTGTACGTTACCTTCTAGCGTGTGTGGGAATAACAGTTAATAGGGAAGTATTACCACAGTCATCACAATTCTGACACAAGAGAAGACCATGGAATTGCTGATTTTTGATGTCTCTTGGTAGCTCAGTGTCACACACCGAGGCTGTTTTAGTTGTTGGTCATCAGATGTCTGTGCTTCTGAAAAAGAGAACTCCTGTACCAAACTGAAGTGAAGATGATGCGATAGGACTAGTAGTAATGGGTTTAAACTATAACAGGGTAGTTTAGACTAGGTATAAGACAGAAGCTTTTTACAGTGAGGGTGGTGAAACACTGGCACAGGTTGTCCAGAGAGGTGGAAGACGGTCAAGTTCAGGTTGGGGCCCTGAGGAGCCTGATGCAGTTGAAGATGTCCCTGCTCACTGCAGAGTGGTTGGACCAGATGACCTTTAAAGGTCCCTGGCAACTGAAACTATTCTAAGGTGGGTATCCCACCAGTTTTAAAATGACCAACTTTCATGTCCAGCTACAGTGCTGATGTTTTCGGTGACTCTTGGAATGAGCAGAGTGTTTTCCCATGTTTTTCTTGTCTGTTGTGCTCTTTTGCAGTATGGGATTTTTAATTTTTTTTAAGACAGCTAAAACTGAAAATCTCAGGCAGAGAAAGTTTTACTCAACCGTAGTCGTGTGTTGGCCCAGATCTCATTCTGGTGTTCGTTGCTAAGGTCTTTCGTTACCAGCAATGGCCAGAGGTGGGCAAGATGTGGTGTTTCTTCTCAATATCTCTTGGCTACTGACTGCAGTAGTTTACAAACCGAATAGTTCGAGGCAGCATGCAGGTCACTGTTTGTTTAATGATGAATTGTCTTTGAGCGTGGTGTTCTCTGGAGTTGTGTGGGCAGGAGGTGTGGGATGCGTGGAGCCCTTCCCTGGAGTTGTGTGCAGCTCAGCTGTGCTGTCCTGTCACTGGGCTGCACCACTGAGGAGATGGATGTCACTGGAATTCCTGAGATCACTTCTCTGCCTCCTGCTGTGAGCTGTGGGGCCACCCTGCAGTGAGGTGCCCGTGGTTCGTAACTTGTCCCTTAGAGGGCAAGACCTGCAACTGTTCCTGTATGTTAAAGCCAATATTTTGGACGTTGGCTGAATGAAAAGAATTAAGGTTTTCAAACTATCCTTTTGTCCAGATCTGCTGCTCTTCCTCTCACACTTACTGCCCTGATCAGGGTCTTGAAACATTTTTTCTTTTAGAGATCAGGAGGCGGGATGGGATCAGCAACCTCGTTCTGGTTTGCTGAAGGAAGGCTCCGTTTTCACGTCCCACCTGGGCACAGCGTAACTGCACTGGCATTTTCTAGAGCTGCCCACATGGCAGTGTGTGATGTGCTTTGCTCTTTTGATAACTTTAGAATCATAGAATTGTAGAATCGTAGAACCACAGACTGGTTTGGGTTGGAAGAGTCCTTCAAGTCCATCCAGTTCCACCCCTGCCATGGGCAGGGACACCTCCCAGTGGATCAGGGGCTCCAAACCCCATCCAACCTGGCCTGGAACACCTCCAGGGATGGGGCAGCCACCACTGCTCTGGGCAACCTGGGCCAAAGCCTCCCCACCCTCACAGTGAAGAATGAGAGGAGAAGAAAATATTTCTCTTCAACTTTATGTAGTTTACATTGAAAAAGGGTAAACGTTTTATTCGCTGTTCAGAACTGGAGCATTTTTCAGTGTAGTACTGGAGTTTGAGGCTTTGAGCTGTAGCTGCTCAAGGTTTGCTTCTGCTGAAGTGGATCACTTTTTAATTAAACGTTTGCTCTGTGGCAGATCTTTTGAGTCCATGAGTGGAATAATTTTGGCTTTGACAGTTTGCTTAACAACAAAATAAAACGAGACTGTTCCCTAAGCACATGGCAGGCGAGTGTAATGGGTGTAGCTGGAAGTTCTACATCTTCTGAGGCTGCTCAAGGAGTTGGGCGAGGGGAAATACTAATGTCAGTTTGAACGTGAGTGCTAATGTTTGTGAAATTAATTACTAATTAAATAGGAACAAATCTGCTATCACCACTACTGAATTTAGGTCGGCTCCACCACCAGTTCAGTGTGAAGATAAGGGAAAAGCACATGGGAGGTTCTTGGACGGATTTGGTTCGCAAGATTAACTTATCTGCTTAACTTATTCCTAAAATACTTAATCTTCCAGGATTGTTTTTTACAGAAATGGGGGGAAAAGCCCACAGACTGAGTTTCTTCATAAAAGTTACAGCCTCAGGTTCATGTGATGTGTGTGCAGTAATAAGATAGCAGATGCTGTGTTTCCTCTTGCTTATCTCGCTCAAAGCGTATCGATTGATATTGCAGGTCGGTAATTTAACTTGTATGGGATTGCCTTTCATTGTGATTTACACTACTTACTGTAAATGTTTGTCCTCAGTGTCACTTGGAAGACTTTCTGGCAGTGGTTGCTTATCTGGTTAATGATGTAATCATGGCTAAAGTTAAGTGAGTGAGGTACCTCTGGAAAACTGGGCCTGATTTTACTTATGCTGGCTCTGCAAGATTTCTCTATGTGTTGAAGCAATGCTGGCAGCTGCTGGGTGAGACAAGTTCGTGTTGGTGTAGGGTGACAGAATCGAGAGGCGTGAGGTACTTCATGATTGCTGTGGGTGAACTTTTTTTAGACAAGTTGCATAAACAGCTGCTTAAGAAATCTTCCGTAATGTCTCTGTGGAGCTGCCGTTCTGCCGAATCATAGAATCACAGAATGGTTTGAGTTAGAAGGGACCTTAAAGATCATCTAATTCCAACCTCCCTGCCATGGGCAGGGACACATCCCACTGGATCAGGGGCTCCAAGGCCCATCCAACCTGGTCTTGAACCCCTCCAGGGATGGGGCAGCCACTACTTCCCTGGGGAACCTGTTCCAGTGTCTCACCACCCACATAGTGAAGAAATTCTTCCTTATGTCCAATCTAAATCTGCCCTTCTCCAGTTTATTCCCATTGCCCCTCGTCCTATCGCCACAAGCCTTTCTGAATAGCCCCTCTCTAAGGCAGTCTAAGCTCTGCTCGGGGAAGAGTCAGTGGTGCGGTCAAAACAGTTTTACTCGGCTCTGTTCATCCTTTCCTCGTTGAAGTACCATGCAAAGCTGTTGAAGTGTTCTTAAAGGTGCAATTTGTTTTGTAGGCCTGAAGAAATAAGTGAAGAGACACTGGAAGAAAAGAGCATGCGATGTGGTCGGGTGCTTGAGGAGGATGGTGAAGTAAGTACAGTGTGTGGTGAAGTCTCTGCGTGGCTGTTGTCTGGGACAGGTTAAGGACTTACAGACCGTTTAGGTCTTAATTGTCAAGCTGCATGCGAAAGATGTAATGGAGACCTTAAAGAAATGATTTTGTTCTCCCTAGAAGGATGAAAACGTTTGCTGTCTGTGCAGTGAAGAAGGCATTAGTGTTGTAACTGTGCTCTTGTGCTGCGAGCAAGCCCCTGTTTGGAAAAAAAATTAGTGTGTGAAAGGAGGGACCATAGCCATGACTTATCATTTGAGACTCGTAAAATACATGCAGTTCAAATACAGCTTTTATCACTGACGTATCTTTCTTTCTAACTGAAATAGGAAGTTTTCTAGATAAATGTACAATGGCCACAGCCAGAACCCCTGTGTGTCCCCTGTGTGTCCACGTGTCTTTATGAATTTTATCAAAAAAGATGGAACAGGTTGGAACAGGTCCGGAGGAGGCTACAAAGATGATTGGAGTGCTGGAGCACTTCCCATCCGAGGACAGGCTGAGAGAGTTGGGCCTGTTCAGCCTGGAGAAGAGACGGCTCAGAAGAGACCTTATGGTGACCTTCCGGTACCTGAAGAGGCTACGAGAAAGCTGGAGCGGGACTATTCATAAAGGCTTGTGGGGATAGTATGAGGGGGAACGGGTATAAACTGGAGAGGGGCAGATTTAGACTGGACGTTAGGAAGAATTTCTTCTGGAACAGGTTACCCAGGGAGGCTGTGACTGCCCCATCGCTGGAAGTGTTCAAGGCCAGGTTGGATGGGGCGTTGGGCAGCCTGATCCAGTGAGAGGTGTCCCTGCCCATGATAGGGGGTTGGAACTGAGTGATCTTTAAGGTCCCTTCCAATGCAAACTGTTCTACTATTGTATGATTCTATGGAAAAACAGGAACTGTGAATTTTTCCCCACTGCAGTCGCTTACTATAAGGATGTTGTACTCCAGGGAATGCTTTAAGCATGGATGGGAGGGATGTGTAGTTAAGTGCTACTCAGAAATAAAGCAGTGACCGGGATGTACAAGTTCTGGAGCCACGTGTGTTAAATGTATTAGTGTGTTTGGAAGGCAGATGGTACTGAGCTTGTCTTGGTCTGCAAACACTTGCTTCTAAAGTAAGTTTCAATCAGGTGTTTGCAAGTGTCTTTGAATCCTCCATACATCTCTGTAGCTGTGAATCCCATTCCCAGTCTGATTTACCGGAGAAGCAACACGTTCCATTCATTTTGTAGCCAATACTCAGGCTGGTTAGTTTGATTTTTTTTTTCTCTTGTGTCCTTCAGTTCGCCTGGAGCTGGTCTGGGTTCAACTTTGGCTTTGACCTCCTCGTTATTTATACAAATCAGTGCATCGTTTTCAAACGGAATACACTGGATGAGCTGAGCAGTGGCTCAGTCAGTCTGCAGCCCATGAGAAACGTGGCCTTCAGGTAAACAGCGGCCAACAAGGCAGACCCTGTGGTGTGTTTTAAAATGTCTTATCCAAACTACAGCTTTCCATCTGTGCTTGTGTTAAATTTTATTGCCACCAAGTTAATTACATTTGAAAATGTTCTCCTTGGGAGAAACTGGGGCTGGAAAAACTAAGTTCTGGGAGACTGAGTAATTGAACTGTTGTTCTATCCCTAGGTTAAGTCTGGCCTGCTTTGATGACGATGGGACAAAGATTTTCAAGAGAACAACAGGATATCAGATCCTAAGTTTTGGGAACGACGAGGTATGTTTGTGGATTTTTGAGCTCTTGAACTTGAAGCATGAGGCATGAAAACATGCAGAGAAATCAACAATGCCTTTGAAGAGGAGGTCTTGTTATTGCTTATGTGGAATTCCAGTCGTTCCTTCTATAGGTAGTGGAAGATAAGCTAATTTGTGGAGTGTAACTAGAGTGAGATAGTGTGGATTTCCTAAGTGTTGATAGCAATGAAATTCATCCCCATGGTGCTGTGGAAGCTGCTGCCAGCGTAAGGTTTGGCTGGACGGCTGCTTGCTTTCCCAGACTTCTACGCTGCTGAGATTACTCTGGATAATATGTCCATCACGCTCCTGCTTGTTTAGAGCAAAGCTGAAGTTTGTTGGGAGACTGTCTTGTAAGCTGAGGAGTTAAAAGCATGCCTGATGTTCAAGGGTGTGTTTATCGCTCTGTTAAATAAATAAAACAAAGCCCTGGAGGAGTGGAGTTAAGCGAGTGAGCCCATTGCCACCCATCTGTGACAAGGGGATTTAGTAACGATTGTGAAAGACTTGATCATCAAGTTTCTGAAATCCTAATCCGCAGTGATACAGAGATACTGAGCACATAGGAAGCCTTTCCTTGTTAATGCCAACCTTACTGCAGGGAAAACGTTCAGTTTTCCTGCTCCAAACCAGTCCCTATAGAGTAAAACCGAAACATTCCTCCCAACAAGCTGTAATTTGCTTTAAAGCAGAGACTGTCCTGGTCGGCTAAAGCTCCTGAAACTGAGAGTGGCGGAAAAGTCTCCCTTTGTGGCCAGTTGTTTTCTCAGCCACCTCTTGGGGTTCTGCTGTCTTTGCTGCAGAAGGGTTGGCAGCACTGACTGATCAGAGTTAATAATATAAAATATCTGCTTCAGGTGAATTACTGTCTAGTTTGTGGGTTTTTATCTTCTGCTTTATAATACGTATCATTAAAATTTTCAGAACGACCGTTAGCGCCACTCTCGTGTGTTTTAATGTTCTTCCCTCTACGGGGCTTCCTTTACAGGAGCAGGTAGTGATAAATTTCCTCGAGGAAGAGAGACGCCCCTTCTTCCCGCTCTACATCAGCTGCAACTTCCAGTACACTACGCCGGAGGGAGGCACCACCAGATAATGCGGAAAACTGACACCTCTTCAGTGGAACAGGGGAGCCCTTCCACACTTCAACAAGAGAAAAGAGCCATACAGCAGCAGCTCTCAGCTAGGATTCTGTGGAATGCTGACCACAGACACGAGCCAAATCCCAGTTTTTTAAACTTTTTGTGACTTATTTTAACTTTTATGTTGGGAATCTATCCCGTTTTAGCTCAGGAATTTGTGACCTTTCAGTGCCTTTGGAGCTGTAGGTGTTAACACACTTTTAACATCAGTTAAGCAGCGTCAAAAGATCCAAGGGAAGAGCCCCGACCAAGGCATTCCTTTTCAGCTGGTTTGGCGAGTGGGCCGAGCGTGCACTGTATTTATTCTTTGTCCGAGTCAGGTTTTATGTTCGTCCGTCTAAATTTGAATTCTTACAGCAGGACATTTGAATTAAAATTTAGAATTCTGCCTCTTTAGTAGGCTAATTTTTTCATGTTGTTATAAAAATAAAGTCAATTGTACTTTACCATTTTTACTTTTATTTTATGTAAAAATGTGTTTGGCAAGATGGGAAAATGTGGCACCTTGTCAATAGATGAGTGGAATGCTCACCAGCGTCTGTCCTTTTCCACCACAAACAGCTTTTTCTATCGGATTTGCCAGTGAATGCACTTCTCTGTTATCTTGTGTTGCATCATACTTCTTTGGAAGCAGAAGTATTTTAAGGCACTGAACTTAGTAATTACAGAATCACAGAATCACCAGGTTGGAAAGGACCCACTGGATCATGGAGTCCAACCATTCCTAACACTCCCTAAACCATGTCCCTCAGCACTTCATCCACCCGTTCCTTAAACACCTCCAGGGAAGGCGACTCAACCCCCTCCCTGGGCAGCCTCTGCCAGTGCCCAATGACTCTTTCTGTGAAGAATATTTTTCTGATATCCAACCTGAACCTCCCCTGGCGGAGCTTCAGGCCATTCCCTCTTGTCCTGTCCTCTGTCACTTGGGAGAAGAGCCCAGCTCCCTCCTCTCCACAACCTCCTTTCAGGCAGTTGTAGAGAGCAATAAGGTCTCCCCTCAGCCTCCTCTTCTCCAGGCTAAACAACCCCAGCTCTCTCAGCCGCTCCTCGTCAGACGTTCTCCAGCCCCTCACCAGCTTTGTTGCTCTTCTCTGGACACACTCCAGAGCCTCAACATCCTTCTCGTGGTGAGGGGCCCAGAACTGAACACAGTATTCGAGGTGCGGTCTCACCAGTGCCGAGTACAGAGGGAGAATAACCCCCCTGGACCTGCTGGTGACCCCATTTCTGATCCAAGCCAAGATGCCGTTGGCCTTCTTGGCCCCCTGGGCACACTGCTGGCTCATGGTCAGTCGCTGTCAACCATCACCCCCAGGTCCTTCTCCTCCGTGCAGCTCTCCAGCCACTCTTCCCCCAGTCTGTAGCTGCACAGGGTTGTTGTGCCCCAAGTGCAGGACCCGGCATTTGGCCTTGTTGAACCTCATGCCATTGGCCTCGGCCCAGCGGTCCAGCCTGTTCAGATCCCTTTGCAGAGCCTCCCTACCCTCCAGCAGATCCACACTTCCTCCCAGCTTAGTGTCATCTGCAAACACCCGGTTCTCTTGCATGTGCTTCATGATAGCACTCAACATTACCTGTTCCATGACTTTCCCTGGCACTGAGGTGAGACTGACAGGCCTGGAGTTCCCCGGATCCTCTCTGCAACCCTTCTTGTAGATGGGCACAACATCAGCCGCCTCCAGTCCAGTGGAACTTCCCCAGTCAGCCAGGACCTCTGGAAGATGATGGATAGGGGTTTGGAAAGGACATCCGCCAGCTCCTTCAATACTCTTGGGTGGATCCCATCCGGCCCCATAGACGTGTGGGCGTCTAGCTGGGCAAGCAAGTCTCTAACCGCCTCCTCTTGGATCACGGGAGCCTCAATCTGCCCCTCTAACTCTTGGATTTGTAAACAGAAGGAACAACTTTCTTTGCTATTAAAGACTGAGGCGAAGAAGGCATTAAGTACCTCAGCCTTGTCCTTATCCCCTGTCACTGTTATTCCTTCTGCATCCAATAGAGACTGGATATTCTCCCTCGTCCTCCTTTTCCTGTTAATGTACTTAGATACTTAAGAAGCAGTTTTACTTCTTGTTAACTGAAATACCAAAGAGGTACAGTAAAATACCTGGGTTTTATGTAAGGTTAGAGTTGAAATCTGAGCTTTGGTGGTGGGTTGAGCTGTCCCAAGGCTCCTGCTTTGTGCCAGAGGCTTAGCATCTCCTTCTGAGGTCCAGATCCTGCTCTGCCCTGGCACCCTGCTGGCTCCCAGCCCTCCCACTGCCCTCATGTGCTGTGTGCAAACGCAGCCCCGCTCCCATCTGTCCTCGCTGCTGGGGAGCTGCCACCCTCGGTGCAACGAGGACGGGGGATGTGGAGTGAGAGCTGGCTTGAAACTCATCTTGGTGGTTTTTTCCAGACATTAATGACCCCTCCCCATGGTGGCCGGGTTTTCCCGGTCCCCGCTGTGCCCTCCCAGCTATGAAGGGGCTCTTGGTGCCAAGAAACAAATCCCTTTCCAGCTTTGGTCCTGCTTCCCAGTGGCCGCGTTCAGGTGCGTGAGATGGGGCAGCGGGGCGGGTGCTCTTCCTAAGGGATTGCTAAGGAGAAAAGCACAGAAACCCAAACACATCACAACTAACCTCAGAAAATGGGGAGCTGGGTTTTTTTTTTTCATCTCTTTTATTTGTCACTGACTCGGAGCAGCAATTGTGGCGAAGGGAGGTGAGAGGTACACCACCACACTGAGGAAACCGGGAGGAGAAGTACAAAAATAAGGAAGCCTCTCTATAATATAATAGCAGTCAGTTACTAAAAATAAATATTGTAAACACGAAATAACAACATCAGGTGAATCTACAGTCTCTTGTTCCTGTTAGCAGCCCCACAGTCTTTGGCTTTATTGATGTCCCCCTGTCCCACACAGAGCCATCGCCTGCACTGAGATGCCTTTTCTTTGCTTCGAGTCAGAAAGACGTCAGACTGGTTAGAGATGTCAACAAGATCCATAACTGGACTCTCATCCTCCACATCGCGTTGTGACCAGGAATTTTCACCCTCTCTCCTCCGACAGAGAGCCTGGACACGGCTGGATCGCCTGCGGAGAGGCCGTGCAGCAGAGGCACTGAGCTGCCTCGGAGCTGCTTCCAGCCCAGAGATCTGTGCGTCGCGGACCCTCCTCACACGTCTTGGGTGGTGGAATGTGATGCTTCTCCCTACATGTCCCTCAACCCCAGGAAGGGAAGAGGCAAATTCCTTTTGCAAGGCTCAATAATTTGCTACTTGTGTGTGTGCAGTAACAATAAATCCTGTCGCGAGTGCCACGAAGGAGAGAATCACCAGGGAGATGTCAGAGCCTCTGGCACAGCAGCCGACCCCATGGAAGACCCTGTTCTCCTGCTGCCCATGTGGCCGGAGAATGTGCCAGCACACCACCAGGAGTGCAAAGAAAATGCATCCTCATGGGAAAAACCAAGTGAGACAAAAGCCATCCTGAATGCACAAAGCAGTGCTTCCGACTGGAGGAGAGACAGATCGAGCAAGTCAAGCTGATCGGTCTTGTCCATCCCTCCCTACGTAGAACAGATCTGATCTTCCCTTCATATTAATTGTTACGATTTCACCTTCCCTTCTCATTTTAAACACGTTCACAGACTGTCCCAGGGCACTGTGCTCATGTAGGTTACAGTCCCACCAGAGTGACAATCGGACTGTGCAGCAAATGCTACTCATCCTCTTTGAAGAGGAGCACAAATGTCTCTTCATCTTTAATAAAACCCTTTCTCACAGCCAGGGCCAAGGGCATCCCTGCAGCCACGCCATAATGATGGGTCTTGAAACACTCCGAGTGTTGCTGTTTACCTGGAAACACTTCAGCCCCTGCTTGATTCTGAGACAAAGTGAGGGGGAAGCAAAGGTTCTCAAGCATTATGAGAGCCTGGGTGGTATCCAGGTGGGATTCCATCGGACCAAGCCCAGCCAAAACCCTCCCTGACCTCACAGAATGCTTCAGTCTGTATCCTTGAGCTCCAGCACGTCTCCCTCGCCTCGTTAGCCCCACAGAGCCGATACTGGCCCAGCCCAGGCACTGTGGGGCAGACCAAGAAGCTCTAGCTCCAGGGGAGGAGCTGCACGGTCTTCCCTTTCTCTGTTCCAGGAGAGGAGACAGCGCTCGGCTGTTCCCCACCACCCTCTGAGGGTAGAGTCAATCCTTCCCACCGCTGCGAGGCTACAGCCCCGGTCTGTGCTGCGGAGAGGCACGGGCAGCGAGGTTACCCCGCTCCACTCGTCCCCGCTAACCGGGTACTGAACCACCCGCATCTTCTCACCCTTTCAGTCACCCACTCCAACAATTTGCTGCACGGGAGCCGGAATCAGCTGCCCACAGTCTCACTCTTTTCCACTCTCCTCCCAAACTAAAGCTGTATAAAATTTACCTCACTAACCGATGAAAACACTACGTGTTCCAGGAGGCACCCAACTGGATAAGAGTTTAAAAATACAGCCGCTAATCACAGATTCATGGGATGATTTGGGTTGGAAGGGATCCTCAAAGCCGCATCCAGTCCCACCCCCTGCCATGGGCAGGGACACCTCCCACTGGATCAGGGGCTCCAAGCCCCATCCAACCTGGCCTGAACCCCTCCAGGGATGGAGCAGCCACCACCGCTTTGGGCAACCTGGGCCAGGGCCTCCCCACCCTCACAGCAAAACATTCCTTCCTCAGATTCATCTCAATCGCCCCTCTTGCAGCTGAAAACCACTCCCCTCATCCTATCACTAATGCAACTTTTCTTGCACGGTGCGGCAGCTAAAAACATTTCTGGTTCAGTTTGTCAGCAGGCAAAAGGCTGCTCTCAGGAATAAACACACGACTGCTTTGGGACCGTGGCAGAGGAGTTTGGGATCATCTTTCCAAAATTTATTAACACCTTCTAAAACTTTTCACTGAACTTGGTTTCTTACATTGTTTCTATACACCGTCAGATTTGCTTTGTTATAATTGTCTTTAGGCTTATATAAAAATAAGCATTTAAAATGCCCGAAGAGTGATTTTTGCTTTAAAATTG